>NC_045677.1:6339103-6376758 GCF_003331165.1 Xiphophorus hellerii
GCTTCAACACAAACAGAGATGGATGGACAGGAACCAGTTTAACTTGAAACCGTCGAATAACGAAATGCAGAAATACTTAATGAAACAACTTGATGAGATGTTTGACACAAATAAAAAACTAAGTGCTAAACTTAGACAGCAGCAAGAGCTGGCAAGGAAAGGACTCTCAGAGAGCAGACAGAGCAAGAAGTCAATGGTTTCTGTTCAGACTCAAACAGATTCACAAGAAATTCCAAAGCAGAAAACAGCAAATTATCAATCTGCTGCAACACAAACTGAGATGGATCTGCAGGAAACCAGTTATCCAGTAAAACCAGTCAGTCGAACAGCTTCAACACAAACTGAGATGGATCTGCAGGAATCCAGTTATCCAATAAAACCAGTCAGTCAAACAGTTTCAACACAAACTGAGATCTCTTTAGTGCTACAAAAACAGCCCTCTGAAACACAACTGAATGGGCATCAGGATCAGCAGACCAAGATATTCAAGAGATCTACAGGTAAGAATAGGACAGAGTCAGCAATGAAAGCTGCCTGTGAGCTGGAGATCCCCAATAATGAAAACAGTGAACAACAAGAATTTTCTATACTGGGAACAGTTGTGGATCATATAGCCTCCATTAAAACATACATTCATATGATTGAAACACAGATCGCTAAAGTAGAGCAGATCAATGAAGGACAAACGGTCTCTGAAACCCAACTAAGTGGGGACCAGCAAGATGACAAAAAACCATCAGAGAAATCTAAGTGTAAGAACAAAAGAAAGGCAGCAATGAAAGCTGCCTGTGAGCTGGAGACCCTCAACAATGATACGGTTTCTGTGGAAGACACTGAACAAGATGGAGTTTCAATACCGGAAAACTTCTTTTCAGAAATATTCGGGGATCAGACAGCCTCCATCATAACCGAGATTCATAGCAATGAAACAGTGATTAGTGAACTACAGCAGGTGAGTGAAGACAAAATGGTCCCTGAAATACAACAGAATGGGGATCAGTCAGATGAGAAAAGACCATTGGCTAAATCAAAATGTATGAATAAGAGAAAGACGGCAATGAAAGCTGAAGTAGAAACTGTTGTAAACCTAATAGAGACAGATCTATCAAACTTGATCCACAACAATAAGACACCAAGAACAGATGTAGAAACACTAGAGATCCCACAGACAGATTCTGAGCAAATAGAGACAAAACCTTACAAAGTCTCAGACGTAACAGGTAGGGTTCCTGTAGTTTGCACAGAAGGGGAGAGTGGTCTAATGGAAAAACAGAGAACATCGCCTCCACAGATAAAGGTTGCATTAAACAAAGATGGAATTCAAACAACACCTGAGGAATCAGAGACTCAAGCAGCTGGAGAGTCAGCTGAGCAGAACAATGTCTCAGAACAAGAAGAGAGCGCCATGAAAAAGATTTCTCTGTGGAGGCGATTCAAAAAGGCTGTAACTCCATCATGTCTGCGCCAGTTCAAAGACAGAAGTAACGTCCATCCAGCATAGACATCAATTTATATTAGATTTAAAAGGGGGTGGGGCCATGTGTGGGTTGGGTGATTGGTGGTAATTGGAAAAAGAGCTACTGTTGTTGTTAATTGGACATTTTAATATTAAAAAGCCAGGACTGCACGGTGGGAAACGTCTCCCTGTGCAGCTGTGGGTTCACTCCGGGTGCTCCGGCTTCCCCCTTCAACATCAGTACTCATGTTCATTCATTGTAAGATTTTTATTTCTAATTCTAAACAGAAAATAAGACAACCACATTATTAATTAAAGGGAGAATTGGAAAAAGAAAATGTGAACAACATGGAACAAAAAGAGCCTTTTAGAAGTCTAAACCTATACAAATTGGAAAAGAATTTAGAAAATGATTTATCTTTCTGGGCAAGATATATATATCTATTTCTAAATTTAATTATATATATAGACATAGATATCTATCTATATCTATATCTAAATCTGTCTGTCTCTCTATAAATGTATATAAATCTATATGTAGATATCTATATATTTATATATAGATATCTACATATGGATATCAATCAATCAATCTATCTACACTCAACAAAAATATAAACGCAACACTTTTGTTTTTGCTCCCATTTTTCATGAGATGGATTCAAAGATCTAAAATTCATTCCAGATAAACAATATTACCATTTCTTTCAAATGTTGTCCACAAATCTGTCTAAAAGTTTGATAGTGAGAACTTCTGCTTTGCTGAGATAATCCATCCTACCTCACAGGTGTGTCACATCAAGATACTGATCTGACATCATGATTAGTGCACAGGTGTACCTTATACTGCCCACAATAACTATCAAACATTTAGACAGATTTGTGGACAACATTTGAAAGAAATGGTAATATTGTTTATCTGGAATGAATTTTAGATCTTTGAATCCATCTCATGAAAAATGGGAGCAAAAACAAAAGTGTTGCGTTTATATATTTTTGTTGAGTGTACATACTGTATATCTACCTCTTCCTCTCTCTGTACATGTACGGATATACATGTACGGATATATATATATATATCCTACAGTATATATATATATAAAAAAAAAAAAAAAATTCCCTTCTCACCCACCGCGGGTGGTTCTTATCCTCTGAGCTCGGGCCCTCTACCAGAGGCCTGGGAGCTTGAGGGTTCTGCGCAGTATCTTGGCTGTGCCAAGGACTGCACATTTCTGGACTGAGATGTCTGATGTTGTTCCTGGGATCTGTTGTAGCCATTGGTCCAGTTTGGGGGTGACTGCCCCGAGGGCCCCGATGACCACAGGCATGGATAGCTCAATAGATAAGGCATCAGTATATCACCCGAGAGGGCAGGGTTCGAATCCAGTCTGGGTCCTTAGGCAAGACCCTTCAAGCTACTGCCTACCTCATACCATGAGAGACACAAAAATGCATAACATGCCGGCTCAGACGTCGCCCGGCCAAACAAGGTCTGCGTCAGGTGTTGGGGAACCAGAGCACCTTGATGACAAATGGGCTACTGGAACAAGACGGAAATGGGCGAGAGATGAAAATGTGGATCTGTTGGAATATATATATATATATATATATATATATATATATATATACACACACCCCATATATATATGTGTGTGTGATTATCTATCTCTATCTATCTATCTATCTAAGGCATATCATTGCCCAAACAGATTTAACAACAACAAAAAATCACTACTTTTTTTTTCCGAAACATATTTTAGGCAAAAATAATAAAGAAATAATAATACCACTTTTAGCAAAACAAGAAAATGACTTAAGCCATTATTTTAGGAAGGTGACAATAAGAGATAACGTGTACAACCTAAACACATCCTATGCCATTTACCTCAATAATTTTATATAAAAATGAAATTAAAGCAACAACCGAAAGAGACCCAGGAGGGTTAAAAAATCTTTTTTTTAAAATAAACTTTATTTACAAATAAAGCATATACAATTGCAGATAGTAGCATGCTCGCGGTGCTGGGGTAACAAATCCACAAGATTCCATGAGAAAAAATAAAAAATAACAGTTTACAAATCAAATTCATCACTTAAGGTTATAAGTTTCATAGCTTTAGAGTTGGTGCACATTTTTAGAGTCTAAAAAACATCTTACATAAGCTCTAAAAACAGTAAGGTTGGTTTATTCTTAGCAAATTTACAGGCATGTATGTGGAACTTAGAATAAGAATAATAGAATAAGAAAGTTTATAATATATTCTTTCCAACAAATACTATTATTGGAAATACCAAGGAAAACATATTTAACATTCAAAGGAATAATAATAAATGTATATTACATTTCCGACTAAAGAAAATATTGAAGTCACACCAAAACGTTTTGCTGAAAGAGCATTCCCAAAACAGGTGGGGTTAATGTTTCTTGTTTGATGTGACAAAAGGAACAAAGAGGATCAATATTTGGAATATATTTATTCAGTACTGAATTTACAGGGTAACACCTGTGTAAAATTTGAAGAGAGCCCTCCCGTACTTTATTTGAGACAAAAAACTTTCTTGGCAACAACCATGTTTGTTTCCCAATCAATATCTAAATAAAGATTGTTCCAAAAAAAGATTGAAAGCAGGTTTGGTAATAGTATTCCTCTGGATTATCTCTCTGATATGTTTATTTCCTGTTTTAATACTAAGTAACGGGTCTGAATTACCAATAAATAACTGTGGAGAGCTGGGGATATTGGACATGGGCTCTACCTGAGGTTGATATAAGAAATTTCAAACCTGCTAAAATAGCATCGAAAACAACAGCAAATTCTTTAGGGGTCACAGGGAATTTATATTAACAAAGAAACTCACCATAATTAAATAGTTGACCATCCTCATTAAACAATTGTTTTACAGATAGAATATCATTATCCACCATCATTGATCCATTATCATTATCCATTATCCATCCAAAAGTTTCTGATGTAAGCCCATCTGTACCAGGAGATTCATTTGATTTAAGACTATTAATAACTTCTTTAATTTCATCAGGCGTGATTGGAGAGTCGCATAATATTTTATTTTGGTCACCAATTGTTTCTGTGCCACTTAAGGAATTAAAGAAATAATCATGTTCCTCGGGAGAATGTCTAGACTCATACAATGATTTGTAAAAAGTTTCACATATATTTCACATATAGTTTCCTTTGTCAACAATTCCATCACCAAGTGAAAGACATAATTAGATCACGTATGTTTTAACATATTTATATTTCGTAATATGTTTAATACCTCCTATTACTACTTTTCGAAGTAGGCTTACTATTAATCTGACAAGCCTGATCAGGACGTACTGTATATCCTAATGTTCTGAATAAGACTATCTGGCATTAACATGTAAGTTTGGCTTTATTCTTAGCACTAGAGAATAAAAGGCCTTCCCGTAACTGTGTCCCAACCAACTTGCAACACAAAGTTACACCCTTGATACACAACTACTGTATGTGTAATTTGGAGAGAAAAAATTGGTGCATTTAAAAAAGTCCAGAGTGACACCTCTTCGCTCTGTTTCAACCCATCTCTGCTCGCAGCCACAGGTTGCTCACCTGTACGCATATCGAGCTTTCTGTAGCAACCGGTGGCTGCGAGCGAGCGCGCGCGCTGCCATTCCAACACATTTTCTGTGCGTGAAGGAACGAAGCTCACGCGGCGACGTTTATCCGGAAAAACTCCGCCTGCCCTGACGTCGCCATCAGCAACAGCATTAACCCAGGTCGTGACTTCAAACGCAGCACTTGTTCCAGCAGGAAAACGGCGTTGACAGTAGATATGCTGGCGGTAGCGCCACGTCAACTAAAACAAACTAAAGCGTGAACAGGACTTTGCCGTGTTATTAGTCTGTTAGTCTGCGTTTTAACACCTGTCACCATGCTGGACCCGTCCTCTAGCGAAGACACGGGCGGGGAGTCCGACCCTGAAGTTACCAGAGAGCCTCCGAGGAAACCGTCCGCCTTCTCAGAGGCAGAAAAGCAGGGAGACAGCGGGCGGGCGGGCGGTCAGCAGCTGCAGTTTGCCGAACCCCCCGGTGAAGGTGCAAAAGACTGCCCCTCTGCGGTGGACGATGAGGAAAAGAAGGAGCGAGAGCGTCTTCAGAAGGAGGAAAAGGAGAGGAGGACCAAGCTGCAGATCTATGTATTTGTTCTGCGGTGTATTTCCTATCCGTTCAACGCCAAGCAGCCCACCGACATGGCCCGAAGACAGCAGAAGGTGAGACTGAACAGCAAGGAGGCTTTAGCTTCTCAGTGCAGGGAATTAATATTGGAGAAGTCTCAACCAAACAAAGCGAACTCTTCTGCTTTAGCAAACCCTTAAAACATCACAATTTTACATGGCTTGAAATGAAAATAATGCACAGAACAGTTCAGCATAGTGTTAACCTCAAATGATTGAAAAACAAATAGTTTCTTTCTTTTCCGCAACACATTAAGTTTATTTGGTTTTCAAACAATCAGTAGGTTTCCAACTTTAAAAGTGCCTTCCAAAACATACACACACTGCATAAAGTGTTGTAGATCTAATGTTATGTCCGTTAGGAAATTGTGTAAACATTGTGTATAATGCAAAAACAATTAAAGACACAAATCACTCAAGGAGTCTGTTATACTTGGCAACGGAGGCGCCGTCAGAACCCTGGAACACTGAGATCTTAGTCTGCCTTTATTCTCACAGCCATCCATCACTTCCCATCAGTCAGCTACAGATCCTTTCCAAGAAATTTGAATATCATGGAAAAGTTGTTTAATAACCATAATTCAATTCAAAAAGTAAAACTTTCATGGGTTATAGAGTGAGGGCCTACAGTTTAAACAACTTCAACTGTTTGTTTGTTTACAGGACCTGAATGTTGTAAATTGAGTGTGACACACTAATTATCTACTAAACTCAAAGCACCACCAGATGTCATTAAATTGGTTCATTTGGCTCAGTTCAGTTCAGTTCAGTTCATGCAAACTCCATGCAGAAAGACCCAGGCCCCGGGAATTGAACCCAGGACCTTCTTGCTGCAAGACAACAGTGCTCTCAACTGCTCCACTGCACCATTCTCTGGCAGTATCTCTCCATGATACCGTGAGATCATCTGTGTCATTAACATAACAATGTTTTATAAAATAAAAATTTTTTTCAGCAAGAATGTTCAAATTTTATTTAAATTCTATTTCAGTACAAAAATCTAAGATGAAATTAAATTCAGTGTCAAATTTTTAACAGATTTACACAGTGACAAAGGTCTAAAGCAAAGCACAGAAACACCTGCAATATTTGATGAGGCTGTTTAATATTTAGGCCAGAGCAGCGAAAGCAAAGGCCTGTTGTAATCATACTGTTTACTATTTTTTTTCTTCCACCTAAAGTACGTGGCCTTTTGGAGGCCTTATCATAATCAATAATAATCAAAACTGCATGAAAATTACGTATTTTAAAGGTCGTGCAAAAATCACAAACGGCTCAACAGCGCCACCTGGCAACTTTCAAAATACCCTCCGTATTGACCTCTCTACATTGACCTCTCTACATTGATCTATCTCAACTGGAAACACAGACATATCAGAAACATTATTTCTTTCCTATCTGCTTTATAACTTCGAAGGTACTAAATCCTGATACTGTGTCATCAAGCTCATAACCAGGTTGTGCACATGCTTTCAGCAACGGTGGGGCTTGGTTATTAACTTAGTGTCAGTAAGTGTAAATAACTCACAACCCATGTATACCTTGTGTTATGTGATGCAGTTTGGATTGTTCATGTGTTTACTGCTTTCTGAGGAAATGGGATGTAGATGGATGAGCCAAACCACTTTTGGAACCAGTCGTGTATGTATTTGTGACAAGATTTTAACCCAGTGTATGACAAACCTTCAGCATTCTGAAAATGTACTCTCCTGTTTCCTACAATGCTATTGGAAGGGAAATGGATAAGAATATAAATATAGCAGGATTGTATAAATTTACTTTATTTGTAGACCAGATGGCACTGTGGATGTCAGCCTTGGTGCTTTGGTCTTTCGTACTTTGCTTGATCTGTCTATTCAGCAGTAATCATACTTTATGACATTTTGTAATTTTTTAATTATTGATAAGATATTCTTTATTGATCAGTCACAGCAACAGAGTATCTTGCTAAGGGGTTTTACTTCTTTTTACTCCAAGCATCAGCTTCAGTCAGGTTCTATCATAGCCTGAATTATTAACTATATTATCCTACAATAAGTTTACTACTAAACAGAGGAGTAATGAAGGGGAGGAACTTCACTACTACTTCACTATGTAGTAGCTGACTGAACTGTCAGGCTACGGTTGAAGAGATGTTGCAGAATCCCACAGAGCTGGTTTGCAACTTCAGGCCTTCAGGACTCCAGGGCTGATACCATCTGGACCTGCAGCCCGGGTCCAGTTCAGTCTCTCCGGGTGCCTTTTCAGTTCTAGATACAGAAAAGTGGGAGGGGGACGCAAAGGGAGCAGCAGCATCTCCTGATGTGATTGAAGACAGACTTGTGGAAGCAGAAGAGTCCATGACTGAGGTGGAAGATGGAACATCTAAGATCTTACAGGAAAGCTGTGGGTCAGAGGAAGATGGGATGTGTGTATGACTGGGGACAGAGAGGATGATGATGATGATGAGTTTGTTCCGGAACTGAACCTTTTGTGGAATGCGTTCAGCTCATTTGCTCTGTGATCCAGGGTTGTTATTCTGGATTTCAGAATCTGGAAGCATCTCACTGTTCTGGTGCCAATGGTGCTGCCCACACAGGAGTTTATAGTCAGTCACACACTCAGTCATGGCACTGATGGGTAGATTATCTAATCTATCTATTGATTTGATTTATTGTCATTGTACAGTAAACTCTATAAGACAACTAGTAGTACAGCTATTTTTGGGGCATTTATAAACAAACAGTCAAATCAGATTAGACTGGTGTGATCTGGGGAAAAAAAAACCTTTGGTGGGCAGGACAATGGCGTAAATCCCAGGGGGTCGGGACCCCCCCAATCTTGGAAAAGTCTAGAATTGTCCATCCCCCCCCCCAAAAAAAAATCATTGGAGAGACATTTGCATCTAAATGGCTTTTCTGCCATTTATCTCAGAAAAAAATAAGAATTAATTTTAGTTTGAAACGGGAAGGAAGAGCTGAGCAAGTGGACCCAGCTCTGTGTGTGGGAGCTGAGAACAGAAGAGAGAACAGATAGAAATTTACAAAATGTATGCCTTTATGTCTCACTGTCTTCAATGTAGAGCCTTTAAAACCACAAAATAAAATCTGAATATTTTTCTATAACCACCTTATTCCTGGAGGCTTACTGGGAAACGATTATGGGTCTTACTTTCAAGACCCAAATCTTAGACATATTAATATCTGATGTAAAGAGCACAGATTCAGGTGATGTTACCACAGTTTGCTTTTATCCTCATTAAAACATGTGTAATACAATGGTAACATCACAATCTGATTATAAAAAATAATGTTATGCCTTTTTTTCTTTTTTTACACCATTTTCCGTAGAATATTGTTGTATACCCCATGTCTATATGGAACTCATTTTTCCAGTCATGTACTCCTCTTTAAGTTTCACTGTATTAAGTTTGTACCTCCTGCTTCCTCTGTTTTCTCTGTAAGGTCAACAAGCAGCAGCTGCAGACAGTGAAGGAGCGCTTCCTGGCCTTCCTCAATGGAGAGACTCAGATTATTGCTGATGAAGCTTTCTGCAATGCTGTGAGAAGCTACTATGAGGTGAGGGGACACAAGCTTCATGTAAATAATTCCTGTATTCAGAAACAGAAATGTGTGTTGGTCAAAGAAACTCTGATTCTCATCAACCACCTTGATTCTTGTCATAACTACGGACACATAATTCTCTGTTCACAAAGGCATATCATCCCTCACTGCCCTCTAACTGCGCACCTCTAAAAGCTATTCTAGATTATATTTGTGGTTCACATTGAGCTACATAAGCAGAGGAAGTGATGTGGCTTTTAAGCTTGACTCATACCTTGATGAAGAATTGATATAAATTCCAATACAGGCACGCCTGTATCCAGTTTGAGTGAAAGGAGGCGTGCGCAAGCCACAGCGAGACCTGCCAGCCCGGTCAAGTCATTTAGAAACAATTATAATGTTTCATTGCCAAGCTACTGTGGCCGACAGGTGCAAGGACATAAACGGCGAAACAAGCTGCAAACACATGTAAAAAAACATCAACAGCAACAACAAAAAACAAACAAATGCAACAGAAAAGCTCTGCAAACAAAAAAATCTCTGCAATAACAGAAAATAGAAGCAAAAACCTTCAATGAACAAAACAAATCCAAACAAAAAGGGACACAATCACAAATAAAATCCTACAAACCCCAAAACTGCCATCATTAACAAAATGGTGCAATTACAAATAAAATGGTGCAATCACAAATAAAATGGTGCAATCGGAGGAAAAAGGAGCAAGAGACAGAAGCGCTGCAATAGCACAAAGTACGGCAGCCCGTTTCTACGGAAGCCTGTTTCTGCCACTCAGTAAAAAAAAAAAAATATATATATATCACATTAAGTAATATATATGTGTGTATGTATATATGTGTGTGGGGGCGTGTGTGTGTGTGATGACCAGAGGTTTTTGTAAAATGATTTTTTGACCACTTTTTGAACTTGAAATGTCAGATTAAGTTAATTTTTGTTTTTAACAAAGTTGTAAGAGATTTTAGCAATTATTCTGTCTATTTTTACAAGAAATAAAGTATATGGATTTATTCTTCACCAGACAGATGACAGCCTGCAGATCCCCGTTTCTTTGTCTCTAATCTCTGGCTTCTCCTCCTGCATGAATAATTTAGTGATGTTTAAGGGCCTCAATTAATTTGAGCAGCAGGGTGGGAGGAAAGTCTCCTGCCGATCACTTTATAAGTAATAATGGCTGGCAATTTGTGGCGCTCTACAGAATGGAAAAGAAACATATAGAAATCAGAAAGCAGGATGATGGAGGACAGCAGTCTGAGGACTAATCTGGAGATTATCGGATACAATAGACCAAGAGCTTCATCCTTTGTCCAAACAGTTGTGCTTTAAACAATTGTTCATTGTTTCAGTTATCATGAACATTGTGAATGTCAGAATGAGATCATCAAGAGGTAGAAAAACCCTGATGCAGGCCACAGACAGAAATGCACTGGTGTGCTAGTGAAGTCGGTGCTCCCCACAGGGTGGAAACCCACAGTTGGCAGGAGTCTATTGGAACCTGGGAGGTGGAGTTGAGGTTGGAGCTCGTTGGAAGGTTGGGGACTGTCTCGTTTGGGCAGCTCAGGTTTGCTAGCTTGTTTGGATTTTATTTTTTTGGCACTGTCTCTGGATGGGGTCGGCCAGTTGGAAAGGCCACCTTAGGTTTTTAAAGATCAAGTCATAGCAAAGTATGTCCAGCAAAGTAATTTTACTTGCTGGACATAGAGCAAGAATAACTCTTGGGATTACAAAGTTTTCAGGACACCTGTACCAGACACGATGGTTTATGGGCCTATTTGTTTTTAATTTCTGTTGGAATTGCATGGATTGTTAGACACTTTGTGCTATGAAAAGTATTTCAGATAATTTTCTTCTGATAAAAAGAACCTTAAATATTTTACTCATAGTCTTTCTTCCCACAGTATCTGAAAGGCACTGTGGGAGTAAGTTGGCTCATTGATTTCTTAAAGACCTCTGGAAAGGTTGGTAATTAATTGACTTGACCTATTTTTGCTGATGTTCTTTCAGTCTTACCAAAATACCTCAGTGTGGCTGGGACTTATTTGGCTGCAAACAAGCCAGACTGCACTTAAACTTAAACAATTTTCCCTTTTTTCCTTTGAAAGTGTTGACATGTTGAGCTATTTCAGTGGACCATATGAACAAATAACTAAGTATGTTCTTTCTCTCTCTAAACAGGGTTTTCTGAAGAGTGAGAGAGTTTACCGAATGGTTCAGAGTGGTGGGTGCTCAGCCAATGACTTTCGCGAGGTTTTTAAGAAAAACATTGAGCGACGGGTGCGCAGCCTTCCGGAGATCGGTGGCTTGAGTAAAGAGACTGTGCTGAGCTCCTGGATTACCAAGTATGATACCATCTACTGTGGGGAGGAAGACATGCGGCGCCAACCACAGCGGGCACACCTGAGTGCTGTTTCAGAGCTCATCCTCAGTAAAGAGCAGCTGTACGAAATGTTCCAGCAGATACTGGGCATCCGCAAGTTTGAGCACCAGCTGCTATACAATGCCTGTCAGGTAAGTGGATTTTTGTCAGCAGATGACCTCACCTTAGGGATGCATTAACGTGTTTATTAACTGATATTTTTTAACATGTCAGTAATTGTCCCAGAAGTAAAAACTGGGCTAATGTTAACAACCATTTTTTCTTGCGGTTTGGTTTTCTGGAAGGAGGCGTGCAGGAGGTTGGTCATGTCAATGGAATAAGTACATCTTTATCAATATTAAGGAATTATTCATTCAAGCTACTATATCTTGCTGAAAAGTTACTTGTAAATAGTTTTATGTAATTCCAAGGGCACTAAGATATTTGCCCTAGAAACTAACTCTCTATGTTGTGACAGTATGGTATGAGACAAATAAACTGTGAGGAAATTGAACTAGAAACAACCAATCAGAGCCTGAGGCACATCTTGGCTCTGTTGGTCACAATCGTTGTTTAGCGCCACTCACTCTCTCCCATTCCCCCTGTTGCTCTCTGCTAATGCTACAGGTTTTCCCTTTCATCAGATCCTGTTGTGAATGCTGAGGCATTTCAAGTACACACTGATGACATGTACACTCGAAATGTACATGTTGTATTGGCAGACACACACACAAAGACATTTTTCCCATGTTATAAGTGAAACAATCTGCCAATGGAATAAGGACATCTTTATCAATGTTAAGGATTTATTCATTCAAGCTATTATCGTGCTGAAAAGTTACTTGTAAATTAGTTTTGTGTAATTCCAAGGGCACCAAGATATTTGCCCTAAAAAACTAAACCAAACATGGTAAGATTTTGTGTTTTTAGCAGTGGAGGCAGAGACCGATAAGTCAGCCAGTTATCTGTTCAAGTCCTGCCCTATCTGATCCAGCTGCTCATATTTATCTAAACCCACATCACAGCTGATTTTCCACCTGCTCCTGTACTCTTAAACTGACACTTAAAAAAGTATTCAAACCCTTCTGAAGCTCCTAGAGCTGGTGCCCCTGTTGAATTATAATTTTTCTAGCTTAACAGACCTTAAACATCACCATTGTTTAACTTCTCCACATGATCCTCATCCTCACAGCCCTCAGCACCTGTCTCAGTTCTTTCATGTTATCCCAGAAGAGTCATCCAAACTCACTGCAGGCGTGCAAAGCTCCACTTGTCCTCTGGACCCCATTTCATCTAAGATTATAAAGGACTGTAAGCAAAGTAAATTAAGCTTGTTACTGCAACCTGCATGACCACAATCCATCCCTCCTTAAGTAAGTACCTGCTGAAATATTGTTTATTGTAAAAAATAAAAATAAAAAGGGGGGTAGGGGGAGATTTTTCTGAAAGTATGTGACAATTCAAGTTGTTCTTTCCTGCAAACAAAGTCTGAAGAGTGCAATGAGGGCTTCCAGGTGTAAAGGCCATTAGAATTAATCTGAAAATCAGAAAAGATGACCAAGAGTATTTCAAAACATCAGAAATGACAGCAGCCAGCAGAAGTGGAATAGTTCAGGTTATGTGAGCTCTCACCGAGTCCCATTCACTTAGATTCTTTTCGGTAGACTTTCTTCCGGACCAATCAGTGAACAGGAGGAGAAGTTGTGGACGATGACATTTGTTTTCTGCAATGTTTTAGAATTGCAGCCTGCCTGTAGTTTTTATCAGTGACACCAGAGGAAGTGAAATAAGCCATCCAGTTTGTGTTGGTCACACTTCCAGATATTGAATTAACATTAACAGCCGCTTTGTTTTGATCAACACTTCTTTCTCCACAGTGCAGGACGGTTGTTTACGGTGCAGGCAGTTTCCTGTAAGCTTAATCGTGTTAAACTGGCCCATTTCATAGGTGACAGACAAACGTTAGTGATTATGTGTCACTGCCAGACATTAACAATACCTACACACCAACTATATAGTCTTAAAAAGACAAACATTAAAGAAAGTTTATTAAAATATATATGTTTTGCACTACAGCTGTGTCATCCTATTTAAAGTGTCCAGAATATTTTATTTTTTTTTAATCCTTCATCCTTGACTTGTCATTTTAATTGCTGAAGCTGTTGGTGTGTAGAGCAGTAAAGACAGGCAGCGGTGAGTAAAACAAGAATTATATTTTAAGATGTCACAGCAGGGCTTCCGCATGTCCAAACCAGAAACTTACCTTTTTTAAATTGCTTCTAAAACAGGGATGTTTTTCACCTTTTAGACAGCGCTCTTCTTTTTTTCTGTTTCATTTTTGTTTGCTTTTTTACAGCTTGACAATGTGGATGAACAAGCTGCTCAGATCCGCAGAGAGCTGGACGGAGGCTACAGCTGGCTGAGAAGATTGCTAGGGTGAGATCTGGTTTCTTTAGGATTGTGTCAAGCAATTTATAGCACAATATGTGTTTAAAATGAGCCACACATTTAATATTGGCTGCTCATAAATACTTTACTAATAGTTTGAAAAGTTTAGTGTTTGCAGGTGTTTTTATATGTCAAGAAAGTTAAAGGTAACTTTTCTCTGTACATACTATAGGAAAGGACGAACCCAAAGTTTGTCTCTACTGACATGGGGGCTTTGTACATTGAAGAGTTGCGTTCTTCTGTCAACTTGCTGATGGCTAACTTGGAGAGTCTGCCAGTGTCCAAAGGAGGTCCAGACTTCAAACAGAAGCTTAAGCGCTCCTCTATGAACAATTCCTTCTTGGATATAGGGGATGAAGGAGACATACTGTCCAAATCTGATGTTGTGCTGACCTTTAACCTGGAGGTTGGTTAAGTATGCAAGATGCTTGCAACCATAGTATGTATTTTATTATTATTATTTTTTTTAGAAAAACAAGTGGAAGGAAAAGGGCATGGTTTTGTATTTTAATAATGTGAAATACATTTCAGCTCTGCCAAGCCAAGATGTATTTTCTTGTACATGTATAAAATGCCAGATTCTGTTCTAACACTCACAGATAAAAGTCAGTCTGTTGCAAGGGAACAAAAATGTCACCTGTTAGCAGCAACTAACGAGCTCCATGTATTTATGTTTCCTACATGTCAGATCTAAAACATTTTGACTTTATTTTGAATAAAGTCAAAATGAGAAGGTTGAGGATCAGGTCTGTCTCAGGCTTCTGTGGCGCATTTTTAATATCCTACAATACATGCAGCACACAGAAAACTAAACCAGAATAGATCATTTAAAGATGTATTAATCTACTTATTTAAGTCTAAATAGAGGAGGAGGTAGCTCACCTGGGACTTCATGCATAAATGAGTGCGCAGTTTTCACAGTAAAACTTGGCATACGGATAAATTTTGAAAAGTGCGTCGCACAAAAAAATCCGGATGTATAAAGCCGTGCACACGCACATGGCTGCACACCTTTCCTTTATTCATCCCAATTTGCGGGAAAAGGAGCGCAGCTGCTGGTCCGCCTGTCGCCACCCCTAAATACATATGTAAATGAGTATAAATACCCGGAAATCTGCCACCATGTGAAGCATTAACCATGGAAACACTCTTGTTTGTAGCAGTGTAAGTGTTTATAATAATAATTATATATTTAATTTAAAAGTTGCTTTCAGGGGCACATAAAGTCACCTCACAGAAACAAAAATAATACATAAAAAAAAGAGAGATTGTGCAGATGCCTGTTTGAACAGCAGACTGTTCAGCCGGGATTTAAAGACAGTGTGTCAGAGAGTCCTTTGTGGGGAATGTGAATGTTTATTCAAAATAGTAGATGCTTTTTGGGTTAGATGCTTTTTGGTCTAAATAACTGAATGTTGTCAGAGTTTACTGTATTTTGGTGAGTTTTGACGCTTTGTAGTTTGATATTGTTCACAGAAATAGTTTGCGTGAACTGACGCACATTTTCACGCCAGGGGAAATAAAGTATGTGCGTATATTTACGCAAACTTTGACGCAAAGTAAATTTTTATAATACCAACTTGTGCGTAAAATATGGTGCCGCACATTTTTTGTGCCTATGCACGCTTTATACTGTACATGAGGCACCAGGTGAGCAAAGAAAGAGAAGGTGCAGAAGTTAGATGTTAACAAGGTCAGCACATTAAACTAATTGCTGCCGACTAGGGCTGTTGTAAACAAGTATTTTATTGATTATTCTTATGATTAATCGAATAATCGGATGATGAATTTTTAATAAAATAAAATATCGATTAACATAACAGCACTATTGCTATCGGATATCAACATCAATCCAGTTTTTCATTTTTGAGCATCCCTAACCTGTAACAATAATAGCTCACTTTCTAAACCTGAAGAAAAGTTATACAGGAATCTGAAATTGTATTTAATTTAATAATAAAGAGACGGGCTCACAAATAAGCTTATAAGAAATTTCTACTTCAGCTTTAGTTAATGTATTCATCTTCAGTCAGTTTAATGGATGACCTCTCACCTTTCCTAGCCATTTATAGCTTTTGTGGGGAATTTGACACCTTCGTTAGTCACACACAGAAACTCATCTACCAGCTATGTACACCACGATACGCTCCGCCACCCATTTGTTGCGAGCGTGTGAAATTACTGTGAAATGTATTTTCCGGTTCGTCATAAAGCTATGCTGTCCAACTACAGAACAGCCGCCCGCAGTGTTCAGTCTATCTGCTCACCTGTATACAATAATCCCACCGCTCTCTTCCCCATAGTTCGCTCTCAGCCATCAGCTCCGGAAGGAGAAAGGCTGTCGTATGCCAGGCATCTCGCCAATCAATTTAAGGATGCTTATTGGTCCCCGAAAAACAATGAAAACCCGGACATTATCATCAATCAAAAAAATCCTCCCAAACCGAGCTTAAAAATGGGAAGTTATGCTGCTAGCAGTTAGCAACAATTCATAGGCGGAAGTGAGAGTGCTGCCCAACATAAATAATAACCCGGTCGGAGCACGGTGCGCTAAGTAATAAAACATGTTTTAACGAAGCTTCAAGGCAGATAAATCTTCCTCGAGGAATTTTAATAATTGAGGTTCTCGAATCATTTGAGGAATAGTTTACAGTCCTACTGCCGACGGTTTGCAGCACTGAGGAGGACGTGGTACTTGGTGAACTCCATGCCCAGTTTAGGCAGTTTTGGTAAATAATGCTGGCCATACAAAATATTGACACTTAAGAAACTTTCACTTAGGAGTGTACTCACTTTTGTTGCCGGTAGTTTAGACATTAATGGTTGTATATAGAGTTATTTTGAGGGTAGAATAAATTTACACTGTTATATAAGCTGCACACAGACGACTTTTCATTGTGTCAAAGTGTCATTTTGTAGTATTGTCTCATGAGAAGATATACTGAAAATATTTGCAGAAATGTGAGGGGTGTACTCACTTTTGTGATACACTGTGTGCATATATACAGTATATATACAGTATATAGTATATATATATATATGCTTTCAAAAATAAAAATGTAGTATTAAAAAGTTTTGAGAAGAAAATAAAATTCTGCTTTCAGACTGAAAATGTGTACTCTTAGATTATGACAGAAAAATTCCTCCATAAACCTGTAGCTGGAACTGCAATTGTCCTTTTTAAAATTATTTTTTATTTAATTTTTTTTCTTTGACAAAAAAAAACCCCTAATGAAATCAAATTAGGTTTTTGGTTATAATGTGACAACCTGTGCAAAAAACTTGTTTTATCACCTTTACCCGTCTAAGTAAATGTTGTCTGACAATTAATCCTAGGAATAATATTTTAGTATGGATCCTCCCATGTCTGTTTCAGGTTGTCATTGTTGAGGTCCAGGGGCTGAAGTCAGTCGCTCCAAACCGAATTGTTTACTGCACCATGGAGGTGGAGGGCGGAGAAAAACTTCAGACTGACCAAGCAGAAGCTTCAAGACCACAGTAAGTTTGCCTCAAAGGTTAATACTCAATAGCTCTAACGGGCAGCAATAGCCTTTGTGCAAGCAGTGAAGGACAGAATTCTCTGACTGCCTTGTGTGTAAATATTCCCTCTGCCCTCACATCATGTCTCCATGTGTGTGGTTAACAACAGTCGCCCTACTGTTGTAAACTTTGAAAGTTTTTTATGATAGTTTGTGTCTTCCAAAATTCAAATCAGCAAGCAAGCTTTTTAAATGGTAAATGACTTTATCAAGTCCAATTCACTTCATACTACCTTCAGTCAGTTATGGATTCACACACGTGATGGTGGTGAGCTACTGGATAGTAGCCACCAGTGACGTGCGGTCAGGGGAGGCAGAGCCTCGCCTGTCATCATGGAAAAATAATATAATGATAAGATAATTCATATTGCTATTCTCACCCGTGTTTTGTACTATAAAGTATTTATTTTCATTTAGCTTTACCAATTTTGATTATTTTTCTTAAAAATTGCTGAATTTTCGCAATTTCCCATTCAAATGCTCAGAAGCATGCTGAGCCTCACCTTGGATTGCGCAACCTCTCGCTAACTGCGCTGACTGCCACTCGTTGAGAGCATGTTCCTCCTGTCGGTACGTCGCCAATACAGTGATGAAAAAACTTTTAATATATAAACTGATTTTCCATCATTAAGCTTTTCTATATAATATACAATGTTTGTTGTCACCAACGGTGTGTATAATGTGATTCGTGTGCTGAGGAGTAATCAGAAACAGCAGAGAACAGACTCGAGGTGAGGCAGGCAGTTTTCTTGCCTCATGGCAGGGGGCGCAGTAATGCGGGGAGATCTTAAAATCTCGTTCCATAAAGCTTGGACAACCAAAACTGTTTCTGTGGTGCTTGTTAAAAGCTCAAAGACACAAAATGGAAAAGCTACTTAAGCCACATTAGCAGGATTAAATTAAATCTCCTGTTTGTTGTGTTGTGCAGCGGATTTAGCTCATCTTGCAGGGCTAGCCCAAGGTTGTATTGGGCCTTGAGCAGAATTTTACTAAAGAGCCACTTTTGCTGCTAAAAACATCAGCACCTGTAACAGCATTTCAACATAGATTTAGTAAACTCTAGAAGACGGTAGTTTAATTTGCCAACCTAAAAAGCAATCGGTGATAATTGTAGTTTATTGAGATGCATTTGTGAACAAATGAAGCTCAAACTCAAAGAACTCAAACTCTCTGAGCATCAGATTGTAGCTGTGTTAACAAAGCAATCTAACTATGAAGATTGTTCTAAGAACTTTTAAAAAGTAAACTTGTCAGCTCCTTAAAATCTTACATTTAAATGTTAAGGAATTTAAAGTATTTTAATTTATGTATGCTGAAACCATACAATCAAATTTAATAGAATTGATATTTTCCATGAACAAATGGTAAATTTCTATATCTGTGATCTGTGTTGAAATATCAGCGTTATGGCCTTCTGGAGCCACCTACTTAATTTGGATTAAACAGAAATGCAAATAATTGGTATTCATATTAATATGAATATCAATTCATATGAATGAATTGATATTTATTGTTTTTAAGACTAGCTGTGGATTTAAATGGCATGTCACTGGCAATGTCTTTCCGTAACATATAATTACCCAGTAATATTTTTACATTTCCTGTCAACTTAATATTTTTTACTACAAAAACATGGTGGGCTGCTGGTGGACTGCCTCGTTGCCCCGACCACGGGCTTAGCAAGTTTTCTAGGGGAAACCCTGTATTTTTTTATTTTTACCTTACATGCTGCAGCTTCAAGCAGACGTTCGATGTGAGAATAAACTGTCAGGTGAAGCTCGAACGGCGCTAAGTCTGTGACATATTACGTCTGTGTACCCTGTAGTGCCAGTCCAACAGTGAGGGCCGAACCCAGCCCAGCCCACTAGCCCGATGACTTTTAAATAATTTTTTGGTTTATTTGTTTTCTGACCGTCATGCTCATCCGGGTGAGTGTTAGTAGTTGTGCGCTGCTTTACCTGCTGTTGGCCGCTTCGGATGTCTTTTTTTCTGCAGTGAGTTTTGATAACTCACCATACTCCATCAAGAGCTTGTTTTTTTAAATGTCATTAAATTTGTTGTGTTGATGCATTTTGTTGCTTCAACCCCGATGTATTATTCCAATCTCAAGACGCAAACTCTCAGAGCATTAAAGTTTCACATGACAGGGCTTAGACTTTGCTGCACAGTGAGAAGGAAAGGAGGAGATACACTGACTTCTGAAGGCTGCAAAGAATGAGATATAGGTGACTGGTCCGTCATCTACAACAAAAGACAATGATCAGGGATTATGATCATATACGTTTTCACGAAAATTGGCCGATTATGATTAAGCACACCACTACTAACAATAAATTATCTACAAACAGTGACAGCTTATGTTCCCCAGATGCCATCTGAACTCCTGTAATGTCTGTCCTCTGCTTAATCTACTGATTTAACGGCTCTATAAAAAGGGCAAAAAGGAGCAGTGAAACAAAGATCTCTTTCCAAAGAACAGGGATCTGATAGATCTCAGTTGAGTTTTATCCTTGCTTATAGTTTGATGTACAATGCTGCAATTACATTAATCATGGTTTGGTGGAATACAAACTTGGACATCATGTTTTTATTTATTTATTTCAAGTTTTTGTTTGCTCTAGTGGCCTTTATTTGAAAGTAGTTAGACAGAAAAGAGGGTGATGAGAGGGGGGAAGACATGCGGCAAACGCCACCAGGCTGTAATCCACCGCC
This sequence comes from Xiphophorus hellerii, assembly GCF_003331165.1. Lineage (NCBI taxonomy): Eukaryota > Metazoa > Chordata > Actinopteri > Cyprinodontiformes > Poeciliidae > Xiphophorus > Xiphophorus hellerii. The sequence continues at coordinate 6,359,390 of NC_045677.1, forward strand.
ACGAGGATTACAGCCTCAATACGTGGGTTGTGCTTTGCCCCTGCAAACAACCCGGGTACTGTAAACTACAGTACCCGGACATCATGTTTTAAAGAAAGAACCATCTGACTGAGTCAAAAGCCTTCAATGCGTCTAAACTCAGTACAAGGGTTTTTTGTTGTTGTTGTTGTACTACATGATTTAAAATATGCAAGATTGTCTGTTAAGGTAGGATGCTGCTACATTAATGAGAAATAATATGAACTTTTGATTTTAGCAAATGACTGCAATGAAACAGAGTGAAAAATGTTAATTGGGTCTGAATACTGAATACTAAAGTTTTTGATGTTGTTTTGATCACTTTTTCATCATATTTATTGTTTCATAGTTTTTAATTTGGTGTTTTGTAGATGGGGTACTCAGGGAGACTTCTCTACAACTCATCCCTTGCCTTTGGTTAAAGTAAAGCTCTTTACAGAAAGTACTGGTGTCTTGGCTCTGGAAGACAAGGAACTGGGCAGGGTAAGTTCAAAAATTAAATGGAAATAAATACGTGTGAATTAACCACTGATGGCTGAGATGGATTAGTTGCTTTTCCTAAGGATTGGTAATAATATTGGAAGAATTTGTTTTTCTCTCCATGAAGAAGGGCAGCACACTGTTAGGAAAATGTGTACTTGCAATATTGCTGCATATATTCCAATGTAAGAGTTGAGATTAACCTACATTTAGTCACTGGCCTGCAGAGTGTCTCCTCTTTCCCCTCCCAAGTTCCGTATCCAAACCGTTTAACAGAGATCTTCGATATTGTTGTTACTCTAGTTTGCTAGGTAGTTTGCTCTGTTGGTTAAAACTGTAAAGTAAACCTGCTAAACCAACAGCAAGAGCAAACTACCCTGGTGAAAAATTAATATACTAAGTATGTTAAATTTTTACATACTTGAGCATACTTTAAGTCAGACTAATCATGAGTATACTTCAAGTTCACTTAGGATTAGTTAACTTAAAGTGTGACATTTTGGAACAACTAATTTTGTGCTATTATACCTGTTTTACTACAATGTAAATAGTGTTAGTATTTAAATTGTATTAAAGCACAATTTAAAGTGTACTTTTGAAGTATACTTCAACGTACTTTTTTGGACAACTTAAGTTACACTTAGTATACTTTAAGTATATTGCTTTTTATGTAATATAAATGTGCTTGATTAGTATATTTTGAGTGTACTATTTTTGTGAATGAATTACATTTAAAATATATTTAGAATGTATTTTCAGCATTACATATTTTATATATTAGTAGTGTGATTACAGTATGCTACAATTACATGTTTGGTTTATTATAATTGCTAATGTAGTAACTTTTTAGTTACTTAATGTCTTTAATTATTCTGCTTTGCCACTTTGTACATTACATGCTTCATACACACTACAGTACTGCAAACACATCAGGCTACCAGAACACAGAAGGATCAATTACAACACACTTTCCAGGTGAAACTAATTACATTGTACTTTCAATATATTCACATTTTGGTAACACTTTATTTGATGGGATGTGCATAAGACTGACATGACACTGTCATAAACATGACATAACACTTGTCACCCAACTTTTAAAACAACTTCTCATTAAAAGTGTCATTATTTACCGAATGACACTTCATTACACCTGTTAGTATGTTCCTAACAGGTGTCACGTTTATGACAGTATCATGTCAGTCTTATGCACATCCCATCAAATACAGTCTTACCCACATTTTTCAAGAGTACATTGCCAATTTTCTATCACAGAATTGTACAAATTGTCAATACATTCAAAGTTTACAGACAACATGCTTATGAAAATTAGCACACTTTAGAAGAAATGTGAAAAATATTTCATCAAGGACAGAGTATTGTTTTAACTCAGTATCACAGTATTCCAGTTTTACTCCAGACAAACTGACATTTCTCCTTCCTAAGAACAGTGAGGATCAACAACAGAACTTTCCCATTAACTGCACTGCTGCACTTTACAGAAGTAGTCAGCAATATCATAGAATCAGTTGATGTTGGCATTAACTATGAAGGTGTTTTAAGTTTGTACTTAAGGGAGACAATCTACCTTAAAAGCTTCCTTCCATCATGATCTGAACACGTTGATCCTTGCAGGGTGGTGAGGGGGGCTGGTGGTGCCCGTCTCCAGCAGTCATCAGATGAGAGGCGGGGTTCACCCTGGACAGGTCACCAGTCCATCACAGGGCCCTGAAAGCTAAAAACAAATAAAATGTGTGAAAGAGAAGTGGTACATTAACAAGGGGAATAAATTCTGTCCAATTATTTTTTTAAATCAAATCATGTTTATTAAGCACTTAGTGTTGGTAAAACACCAGTTTTTACAGTTAAAAATGTGGCCAGCTGCTCATTTAAAAGAAAAGAATCCTTAAAGACCATAAAGACGATGTGAAGGTTCATCCTCAGAACTGGTTGGTGATCTGGTGGAGCCAGAGCCTCTTCTGAGACAGGAAAGTCTTTAGGTTTTCTAATTTCTGATCCCTGGCTTCCTCTTTCATCTTCATTTGCTTAGACTGCAAAAATATGTCAAAGATAAAAACCAATGATGAACGAGTTATAACAACAGCCTCACAATATCAAATATTCTATATTTCTGAAGTATTTGTTTTGAAAATATGAGTATCAGTAAACAGTGGTGGTCCCAAGGCAAGAAACAGAACTGAGCAAATAAAGTGGGCTTATAGGGCTCAGTAGGCTGATTTAATTACCACCAGAAGTGATTATAGAGCTGCTTTCATGTCTCAGTATTCACTTGTTAAGATACAGTAAAGCCTTTCCAGCATAAGGCTTGTATTTCTTCACCCACTTTCAGATGGTCCTGATCCCCACCACCAGTGGTCCAAAGCAGGCAGAGTTCCACCGGATGGTGGTCCCTAAGAACAGCCAGGACACAGATCTGAGGATCAAACTGGCCGTCCGCATGGACAAGCCTCCCAACATGAAGCATAGTGGGTGAGTTTGTTTCATTGTCTGTGCTGCATTGGTAATGGAAAGGTATTTACTGCATAGGTTTCTCATGTGCAAGCAGGAAATTGACTGTTCACACATCAGATTTTGTGAAAACACAGAGCCATTGAATATTATCGACATTAACTAATATTATCCAACAAAAATCTTTCAATCGTCTGACACGTTGACAGATGCACTTCTCCTCTAGCCTTACAAGAAGATTGCCATTTAAAAATTCTTAGAAACCACTGTTAAAGGGATAAGTCTGATGCAGGATCTGAGCATGGCAAGATGAAACCCGTGGAACATTGAACTTGACTTCAGGTGTAACTAATATTACAAGGGGCTTCTGTCCCAGGTATCAGACAAAATTTGAAAATAGCTCTTAAAATCACTAAATAAATATTAAAATACTTCATATGAAAAATTGTTGAAGGTATCTTAAAAAGATTTATTAAAAGATCAAATAGCAACTAGAAAATTTCGGAAGAAATTTAGCCGGGGCCTGCCAAGGCGCGCCCGTGGCTCTGGGCCCGGCGTCGTCACGCCACAAATCGGCATCGACGCTAAAGAACGCCGCAACGTAATCAGTGGCACGCGGAGAATCGCAAGAACGTTAAGCGAGGCGGACGTGCACCATTCAGTATTATAAAGTAAGTATATCAGCTAAAATCAGCAGAAACGCTAATATTAGCGTCATTGCTTTCATCAGTATGTGGGAAATCACTAGGATATTTTCTGTAATTGATTTACTCCATTCAGTATACTAAACTTTGCTAAAAAGTAAAATAAATAGCTAATAGCTTATTGAAGCTAAAATGCTAACGCTAATGAACCTTGCATTGAACTGTTTAGTAACAGTTCAATGCTCATAAACTGCAGGAAGGCAGTTCATTAGCATTTACCTAATGATTGTCACAAATATAAATTTTCAATAACGCACACACACACAACATATTACAGTTTAAAAATATATATTGACCTTATGTTAAAGATTTCTACAAACTTTTTACAGGTAAAGTTTACAATGAACCAAAATTACAACATTTAAAGAATACCATAAATTTAAGAATCTAATGTCTCTGCAATAAAAAGAAATTGCTATCTTTTTTATTTTTAAACAACACCTCATATTGTTAAATAACTGATTTTATGTATTCAAGTTTTAAATATTACATTGAGTTTGCATGGATGTAAAATTACTGCTCAGTTTAAAAATTACAGTATTTTTAAACTGAGCAGTTTAAAAATGTGCTCAGTATTTTTAAACTGCTCAGCTAAACTTCGCTCTTTAGCTCGTTAGCTTGTCGATGTTTCAGTTTTATTCGCTGGGAAAATTATTCTTTGTCTGCTTTGAAGATAAGCAGACAAATAATAAAAAACAAGTTTTGATATTAACTCTCAACTTCATTCACAAAACTTTTTCGTTATTTTACGCAACGAACATGCATTTCACATAAGAACAAAACAATGAGGTGACGTTGCCTGTCCTTGAACACAACGCTGATCCCTCTTCACCCTGTCACCAACTCACACACATCCTCATTGTGTTGTGTTCTGTAAATAAACAAAACACAAGCAAAATCAATAAACTATATGCATATTCCAGTATACTGAGTTTTGGTTTTACATTCATTCTATTTAAATTTAGTTTGTTCGTGCTTACCAATGTTTCCCCTGGTCAGTTCGTCGATGTCTGGTTTTAGTTCTATTCTGTGGCAATCCGCAAAACGGCGTGTAGGTTTTCGTCAGTAATGCGCGATCTGTGCTTGGCCTTGTTAAAGTCATTATTGAAAACATCTGTTCGCACAGATAGGTGCTTCCAAACGTGGACAAAACACGAGCTGCATGGAGTCGAAGCTGTGGCATCAAATCAGGGGGCAGTAGACGGTAAAAGTCCTCGATTGAAACATCACGGGACTTCGCTCTTTAGCTTGTTAGCTTGTCGATGTTTCAGTTTTATTCGCTGGGAAATTAATAATCAGCTTGAGGTGACTCTGCTGCACTCTAGTGGCGAGAAGCCGTAATGTTGGTTGGTAAGAATCGGAAGGCATTATGGGATATGTAGTTTGTAGTCAATTCGTGCTCAAAACCTATTTTAAGTCAATCAATGGGGCTGTAAAACGGTGGTAGGGGGGAGAGGGCCACATAAAATGACGTAGCCGGCCACATGTGGCCCGCGGGCCTTGAGTTTGACACATGTGCAATAGAGGATCTATCTGCTGCTCATGCAAAACAGTCTATTTTAATCCCATGTGTAATAGTCATTGGGTTAAATCAGTTATATAATGCTGAAAACGCAAGTAGTTGATGTAAAAATATTCAAGGCTTTTATTTTGAAATTTTCAGTATGCTTCATTTTAAAGTTCCGAACGAATCCCACGTGTAAGAGTGCTTTGGATGAAAAAGTCAAATAAAGCCAAAAAGAGCAATTACGTCATGTAAAAATATTCAAGGCTTTTATTTTGAAATTTTCAGTATGCTTCATTTCAAAGGGCCAAACTAATACCATGTGTAACAGTGCTTTGGATGAAAAAGTCAAATAAAGCCAAAAAGAGCAATTACATCATGTAAAAATATTCAAGGCTTTATTTTGAAATTTTCATCAAGCTTAATTTTAAATTGCCACACTAATCCCATGTGTAACAATTGCTGGGTTAAATCAGTTATACAGCTCAAAAGAGCAATTTTCTGATGTAAAAATATTCAAGGCTTTTATTTTGAAATTTTTGTTAAGCTTCATTTCAAAGGGCCAAACTAATACCATGTGTAACAGTGCTTTGGATGAAAAAGTCAAATAAAGCCAAAAAGAGCAATTACATGATGTAAAAATATTCAAGGCTTTTATTGTGAAATTTTTGTTAAGCTTCATTTTAAAGTTCAAAACTAATCCCATGTGTAACAGTTACTGAGTTAAATCAGTTATATACAGCCCATAGCAGCAAGTAGTTATAAAGGCCAGTTAAGTCCTGATCTGTTTCAACTGAGGGTTTCACTATAGATAGAACTACAATGATGCGTATTTGTAGTCCAAATCAGCAGCCAATAGCCTCTTGAGTTCCGTTGCTATGTTAAATAAGTTTCACACCAAGGTGTGAAGTGTTAGTGAAAGAGCCTGAGAGCCTCAGAAAATCCTGTCGCATGACTTTGCTCTGAAGCACCGTGACAGAAAACCGTACGGTCTAGATAAATTTCGAAAACATTTTACCGGAGCAGACAGGCGTATCAATGTCAGGACCGATTTTGATACTAATCGTGCGATATTTGTGGGCGTGATGGCGATTTCAAAATGATTTGGGCTGAAAAAGTTGTCTTCATCTCTCACTCTAAGCAGCCAGAGACGCACTCTAACTTTAGGAAAAATGAGAAACTTTGGGTCGCTTAGAGGCAAATTGTGGACAAACCGTAACTGGTATCGACGAGCCGTCTTCACTTTCGAAGAGATCACAGACGTATCTACAAAATGAAATTTGAATGGCATTTCTAGGTGAATTTGTGACGACACAGAAAATCCTCAAAATAGGGTATTTCTAGGATTTTTCCCATTGACTTATAATGGGGTTTTTTTCGTAGTTTTTTACGAATTATGTCGCCACGTTAAGCCCAAATCCCACCAGAAGTAATAGCTCCAATGGCGTGAATTTTCTGCACGTTTTGATACCTCATTTGTAGGTGTGCACCCAGCGGTATGAGCCGCATTAACGGTTACGGAAGAAAAATAAAGAATACTAGAAAATTTCGGAAGAAATTTAGCCGGGGCCTGCCAAGGCGCGCCCGTCGGGCTTGGGCCCGGCGTCGTCGCGCCACAAATCGGCGTCGACGCTAAAGAACGCCGCGACGTGATCAGTGGCACGCGGAGAACCGCAAGAACGTTAAGCGAGGCGGACGTGCACCGTTCGGTACGATTTAAAATGTTGTCAAGGCTTTTATTTGGAATTTTGTTAAACTTCATTTCAAAGGGCCATATGCGTAACAGTCTTGGGTTAAAATAGTTATAATGCTCAAAACACAAGTAGCTGATGTAAAAATATTCAAGGCTTTTATTTTGAATGTTTGTTAACTTCATTTCAAAGGCCAAACTAATCCATGTACAGTGCTTTGGATGAAAAAGTCAAATAAAGCCAAAAAGAGCAGTTACGTCATGTAAAAATATTCAAGGCTTTTATTTTGAAATTTTCAGTATGCTTCATTTCAAAGGCCAAACTAATACCATGTTACAGTGCTTTGGATGAAAAAGTCAAATAAAGCCAAAAGAGCATTACGTCATGTAAAAATATTCAAGGCTTTATTTTGAAATTTTCAGTATGCTTCATTTCAAGGGCCAAACTAATACCATGTGTAACAGTGCTTTGGATGAAAAAGTCAAATAAAGCCAAAAAGAGCAATTACGTCATGTAAAAATATTCAAGGCTTTTATTTTGAAATTTTCAGTATGCTTCATTTCAAAGGGCCAAACTAATACCAATTAAACATGTGACAGGCTTTGGATGAAAAAGTCATAAGCCAAAAAGAGCAATTACATCATGTAAAAATATTCAAGGCTTTTATTTTGAAATTTTCAGTATGCTTCATTTCAAAGGGCCAAACTAATCCATGTGTAACAGTGCTTTGGATGAAAAAGTCAATAAAGCCAAAAAGAGCAATTACCTGATGTAAAAATATTCAAGGCTTTTATTTTGAAATTTTCAGTATGCTTCATTTAAAGCCAAACTAATCCCATGTGTAACAGTGCTTTGGATGAAAAAGTCAATAAAGCCAAAAAGAGCAATTACTGATGTAAAAATATTCAAGGCTTTTATTTTGAAATTTTCAGTATGCTTCATTTCAAAGGGCCAAACTAATACCATGTGTAACAGTGCTTTGGATGAAAAAGTCATAAGCCAAAAAGAGCAATTACATGATGTAAAAATATTCAAGGCTTTTATTTTGAAATTTTTGTTAAGCTTCATTTCAAAGGGCCAAACTAATCCCATGTGTAACAGTTACTGAGTTAAATCAGTTATATACAGCCCATAGCAGCAAGTAGTTATAAGGCCAGTTCAGTCCTGATCTGTTTCAACTGAGGATAGATAGAACTACATGATGCGTATTTGTAGTCCAAATCAGCAGCCAATAGCCTCTTGAGTTCCGTTGCTATGTTAAATAAGTTTCACACCAAGGTGTGAATGTTAGTGAAAGAGCCTGAGAGCCTCAGAAAATCCTGTCGCATGACTTTGCTCTGAAGCACCGTGACAGAAAACCGTACGGTCTAGATAAATTTCGAAAACATTTTACCGGAGCAGACAGGCGTATCAATGTCAGGACCGATTTTGATACTAATCGTGCGATATTTGTGGGCGTGATGGCGATTTCAAAAATGATTTGGGCTGAAAAAGTTGTCTTGATCTCTCACTCTAATCAGCGAGAGAAGCACTCTAACTTTAGGAAAAATGAGAAACTTTGGGTCGCTTAGAGGCAAATTGTGGACAAACCGTAACTGGTATCGACGAGCCGTCTTCACTTTCGAAGAGATCACAGACGTATCTACAAAATGAAATTTGAATGGCATTTCTAGGTGAATTTGTGACGACACAGAAAATCCTCAAAAATAGGGTATTTCTAGGATTTTTCCCATTGACTTATAATGGGGTTTTTTTCGTAGTTTTTTGCGAATTATGTCGCCACGTTAAGCCCAAATCCCACCAGAAGTAATAGCTCCAATGGCGTGAATTTTCTGCACGTTTTGATACCTCATTTGTAGGTGTGCACCCAGCGGTATGAGCCGCATTAACGGTTACGGAAGAAAAATAAAGAAATACTAGAAAATTTCGGAAGAAATTTAGCCGGGGCCTGCCAAGGCGCGCCCGTCGGGCTCGGGCCCGGCGTCGTCACGCCACAAATCGGCGTCGACGCTAAAGGACGCCGCAACATAATCAATGGCACGCGGAGAACCGCAAGAACGTTAAGCAAGGCGGACGTGCACCATTCGGTACGATTAAAATTTTTGTCAAGGCTTTTATTTTGGAAGTTTTGTTAAACTTCATTTCAAAGGGCCAACCTAATCCCATGAATAACAGTCATTGGATAAAATCAGTTATATAGTGCTCAAAACAGCAATAATCTCATGTAAGAATTCTCAAGGCTTTTATTTTGAAATTTTCAGTATGCTCCATTTTAAAGTTCTGAACGAATCCCATGTGTAACAGTGCTTTGGATAAAAAAGTCACATAAAGCCAAAAAGCGCAATTACCTGATGTAAAAATATGCAAGGCTTTTATTTTGAAATTATTATTATGCTCCATTTTAAAGTTCCGAACTAATCCCATGTGTAACAGTGCTTTGGATGAAAAAGTCATATACGGCCAAAAAGAGCAATTGCATGACGTAAAAATATTCAAGGCTTTTATTTTGAAATTATTATTATGCTCCATTTTAAAGTTCCTAACAAATCCCATGTGTAACAGTGCTTTGGATGAAAAAGTCATATACGGCCAAAAAGAGCAATTACATGACGTAAAAATATTCAAGGCTTTTATTTTGAAATTTTCAGTATGCTTCATTTCAGAGGGCCAAACTATTCCATTGTGTAACAGTGCTTTGGATAAAAAAGTCACATAAAGCCAAAAAGCGCAATTACCTGATGTAAAAATATTCAAGGCTTTTATTTTGAAATTATTATTATGCTCCATTTTAAAGTTCCGAACTAATCCCATGTGTAACAGTGCTTTGGATGAAAAAGTCATATAAAGCCAAAAAGAGCAATTACATGATGTAAAAATATTCAAAGCTTTTATTTTGAAATTTTTGTTAAGCTTCATTTCAAAGGGCCAAACTAATACCATGTGTAACAGTGCTTTGGATGAAAAAGTCAAATAAAGCCAAAAACAGCAATTACCTGATGTAAAAATATTCAAGGCTTTTATTTTGAAATTATTATTATGCTTAATTTTAAAGTTCCAAACTAATACCATGTGTAACAGTTCCTGAGTTAAATCAGTTATATACAGCCCATAGCAGCAAATAGTTCTAAAGGCCAGTTCAGTCCTGATCTGTTTCAACTGAGGGTTCCACTATAGATAGAACTACAATGATGCGTATCTGTAGTCCAAACCAGCAGCCAATAGCCTCTTGAGATCCGTTGCTATGGCAAATAATGGTCTCAGCAGGGTGTGAGCTCTGAGCTCTGAGCTGTCAAACACACAATTGTGTGTTTGAGCAAACACATTTTACTGAAAAGAAGCATTGGAAACAAATCCTTCCTGTTCGGGAACCGTAATACATATTCGAAAAGCGTTTGGAGCGTATGACAGGCCTATGTGTCTTCTGCGATAGTCCCGAGATTCATATCTGTACCTCACTCAGAACATTTACAGTGATGAGAGAAAGAAATGTTGTGCCCAGATCTGAAATTCTATTCAAATACATGGGAGAGAGCCTCAGACAGCCTCAGAAAATCCTGTCGCATGACTTTGCTCTGAAGCACCGTGACAGAAAACCGTACGGTCTAGATAAATTTCGAAAACATTTTACCGGAGCAGACAGGCGTATCAATGTCAGGACCGATTTTGATACTAATCGTGCGATATTTGTGGGCGTGATGGCGATTTCAAAAATGATTTGGGTTGAAAAAGTTGTCTTCATCTCTCACTCTAATCAGCGAGAGAAGCACTGTAATTTTCGGAAAAATGAGAAACTTTGGGTCGCTTAGAGGCAAATTGTGGACAAACCGTAACTGGTATCGACGAGCCGTCTTCACTTTCGAAGAGATCACAGACGTATCTACAAAATGAAATTTGAATGGCATTTCTAGGTGAATTTGTGACGACACAGAAAATCCTCAAAAATAGGGTATTTCCAGGATTTTTCCCATTGACTTATAATGGGGTTTTTTTCGTAGTTTTTTGCGAATTATGTCGCCACGTTAACCCCAAATCCCACCAAAAATAATAGCTCCAATGGCGTGAATTTTCTGCACGTTTTGATACCTCATTTGTAGGTGTGCACCCAGCGGTATGAGCCGCATTAACGGTGACGGAAGAAAAATAAAGAATTATAATAAAGAGACGCTTGTTGGGTGTAGAGTAATAGGTTCCTGCCATTGCTTTGCATGGCAGGCCCCAACTAGAAAATTTCGGAAGAAATTTAGCCGGGGCCTGCCAAGGCGCGCCCGTCGGGCTCGGGCCCGGCGTCGTCACGCCACAAATCGGCGTCGACGCTAAAGGACGCCGCGACGTAATCAATGGCACGCGGAGAACCGCAAGAACGTTAAGCGAGGCGGACGTGCACCATTCGGTACGATTTAAAATTTTTGTCAAGGCTTTTATTTTGGAAGTTTTGTTAAACTTCATTTCAAAGGGCCAACCTAATCCCATGAATAACAGTCATTGGATAAAATCAGTTATATAGTGCTCAAAACAGCAATCTCATGTAAAATTCTCAAGGCTTTTATTTTGAAATTTTCAGTATGCTTTTTAAAGTTCTGAACGAATCCCATGTGTAACAGTGCTTTGGATAAAAAAGTCACATAAAGCCAAAAAGCGCAATTACCTGATGTAAAAATATGCAAGGCTTTTATTTTGAAATTTTATTATGCTCCATTTTAAAGTTCCGAACTAATCCCATGTGTAACAGTGCTTTGGATGAAAAAGTCATATACGGCCAAAAAGAGCAATTGCATGACGTAAAAATATTCAAGGCTTTTATTTTGAAATTATTATTATGCTCCATTTTAAAGTTCCTAACAAATCCCATGTGTAACAGTGCTTTGGATGAAAAAGTCATATACGGCCAAAAAGAGCAATTACATGTAAAAATATTCAAGGCTTTTATTTTGAAATTTTCAGTATGCTTCATTTCAAGGGCCAAACTACCATTGTGTAACAGTGCTTTGGAAAAAAGTCACATAAAGCCAAAAAGCGCAATTACCTGATGTAAAAATATTCAAGGCTTTTATTTTGAAATTTTTATGCTCATTTAAAGCCGAACTAATCCCATGTGTAACAGTGCTTTGGATGAAAAAGTCATATAAAGCCAAAAAGAGCAATTACATGATGTAAAAATATTCAAGCTTTTATTTTGAAATTTTTGTTAAGCTTCATTTCAAAGGGCCAAACTAATACCATGTGTAACAGTGCTTTGGATGAAAAAGTCAAATAAGCCAAAAACAGCAATTACCTGATGTAAAAATATTCAAGGCTTTTATTTTGAAATTTTATTATGCTTAATTTTAAAGTTCCAAACTAATACCATGTGTAACAGTTACTGAGTTAAATCAGTTATATACAGCCCATAGCAGCAAATAGTCTAAAGGCCAGTTCAGTCCTGATCTGTTTCAACTGAGGGTTCCACTATAGATAGAACTACAATGATGCGTATCTGTAGTCCAAACCAGCAGCCAATAGTCTCTTGAGTTCCGTTGCTATGTTAAATAAGTTTCACACCAAGGTGTGAAGTGTTAGTGAAACAGCCTGAGAGCCTCAGAAAATCCTGTCGCATGACTTTGCTCTGAAGCACCGTGACAGAAAACCGTACGGTCTAGATAAATTTCGAAAACATTTTACCGGAGCAGACAGGCGTATCAATGTGAGGACCGATTTTGATACTAATCGTGCGATATTTGTGGGCGTGATGGCGATTTCAAAAATGATTTGGGCTGAAAAAGTTGTCTTCATCTCTCACTCTAAGCAGCCAGAGACGCACTCTAACTTTAGGAAAAATGAGAAACTTTGGGTCGCTTAGAGGCAAATTGTGGACAAACCGTAACTGGTATCGACGAGCCGTCTTCACTTTCGAAGAGATCACAGACGTATCTACAAAATGAAATTTGAATGGCATTTCTAGGTGAATTTGTGACGACACAGCAAATCCTCAAAAATAGGGTATTTCTAGGATTTTTCCCATTGAGTTATAATGGGGTTTTTTTCGTAGTTTTTTGCGAATTATGTCGCCACGTTAAGCCCAAATCCCACCAGAAGTAATAGCTCCAATGGCGTGAATTTTCTGCACGTTTTGATACCTCATTTGTAGGTGTGCACCCAGCGGTATGAGCCGCATTAACGGTTACGGAAGAAAAATAAAGAATACTAGAAAATTTCGGAAGAAATTTAGCCGGGGCCTGCCAAGGCGCGCCCGTCGGGCTCGGGCCCGGCGTCGTCACGCCACAAATCGGCGTCGACGCTAAAGGACGCCGCAACGTAATCAATGGCACGCGGAGAACCGCAAGAACGTTAAGCAAGGCGGACGTGCACCATTCGGTACGATTTAAAATTTTTGTCAAGGCTTTTATTTTGGAAGTTTTGTTAAACTTCATTTCAAAGGGCCAACCTAATCCCATGAATAACAGTCATTGGATAAAATCAGTTATATAGTGCTCAAAACAGCAATAATCTCATGTAAGAATTCTCAAGGCTTTTATTTTGAAATTTCAGTATGCTCCATTTTAAAGTTCTGAACGAATCCCATGTGTAACAGTGCTTTGGATAAAAAAGTCACATAAAGCCAAAAAGCGCAATTACCTGATGTAAAAATATGCAAGGCTTTTATTTTGAAATTATTATTATGCTCCATTTTAAAGTTCCGAACTAATCCCATGTGTAACAGTGCTTTGGATGAAAAAGTCATATACGGCCAAAAAGAGCAATTACATGACGTAAAAATATTCAAGGCTTTTATTTTGAAATTATTATTATGCTCCATTTTAAAGTTCCTAACAAATCCCATGTGTAACAGTGCTTTGGATGAAAAAGTCATATACGGCCAAAAAGAGCAATTACATGACGTAAAAATATTCAAGGCTTTTATTTTGAAATTTTCAGTATGCTTCATTTCAGAGGGCCAAACTATTCCATTGTGTAACAGTGCTTTGGATAAAAAAGTCACATAAAGCCAAAAAGCGCAATTACCTGATGTAAAAATATTCAAGGCTTTTATTTTGAAATTATTATTATGCTCCATTTTAAAGTTCCGAACTAATCCCATGTGTAACAGTGCTTTGGATGAAAAAGTCATATAAAGCCAAAAAGAGCAATTACATGATGTAAAAATATTCAAAGCTTTTATTTTGAAATTTTTGTTAAGCTTCATTTCAAAGGGCCAAACTAATACCATGTGTAACAGTGCTTTGGATGAAAAAGTCAAATAAAGCCAAAAACAGCAATTACCTGATGTAAAAATATTCAAGGCTTTTATTTTGAAATTATTATTATGCTTAATTTTAAAGTTCCAAACTAATACCATGTGTAACAGTTCCTGAGTTAAATCAGTTATATACAGCCCATAGCAGCAAATAGTTCTAAAGGCCAGTTCAGTCCTGATCTGTTTCAACTGAGGGTTCCACTATAGATAGAACTACAATGATGCGTATCTGTAGTCCAAACCAGCAGCCAATAGCCTCTTGAGATCCGTTGCTATGGCAAATAATGGGCAAATAATGGTCAGCAGGGTGTGAGCTCTGAGCTCTGAGCTGTCAAACACAATTGTGTGTTTGAGCAAACACATTTTACTGAAAAGAAGCATTGGAAACAAATCCTTCCTGTTCGGGAACCGTAATACATATTCGAAAAGCGTTTGGAGCGTATGACAGGCCTATGTGTCTTCTGCGATAGTCCCGAGATTCATATCTGTACCTCACTCAGAACATTTACAGTGATGAGAGAAAGAAATGTTGTGCCCAGATCTGAAATTCTATTCAAATACATGGGAGAGAGCCTCAGACAGCCTCAGAAAATCCTGTCGCATGACTTTGCTCTGAAGCACCGTGACAGAAAACCGTACGGTCTAGATAAATTTCGAAAACATTTTACCGGAGCAGACAGGCGTATCAATGTCAGGACCGATTTTGATACTAATCGTGCGATATTTGTGGGCGTGATGGCGATTTCAAAAATGATTGGGTTGAAAAAGTTGTCTTCATCTCTCACTCTAATCAGCGAGAGAAGCACTGTAATTTTCGGAAAAATGAGAAACTTTGGGTCGCTTAGAGGCAAATTGTGGACAAACCGTAACTGGTATCGACGAGCCGTCTTCACTTTCGAAGAGATCACAGACGTATCTACAAAATGAAATTTGAATGGCATTTCTAGGTGAATTTGTGACGACACAGAAAATCCTCAAAAATAGGGTATTTCCAGGATTTTTCCCATTGACTTATAATGGGGTTTTTTTCGTAGTTTTTTGCGAATTATGTCGCCACGTTAACCCCAAATCCCACCAAAAATAATAGCTCCAATGGCGTGAATTTTCTGCACGTTTTGATACCTCATTTGTAGGTGTGCACCCAGCGGTATGAGCCGCATTAACGGTGACGGAAGAAAAATAAAGAATTATAATAAAGAGACGCTTGTTGGTGTGTAGAGTAATAGGTTCCTGCCATTGCTTTGCATGGCAGGCCCCAACTAGAAAATTTCGGAAGAAATTTAGCCGGGGCCTGCCAAGGCGCGCCCGTCGGGCTTGGGCCCGGCGTCGTCACGCCACAAATCGGCGTCGACGCTAAAGAACGCCGCGACGTAATCAGTGGCACGCGGAGAACCGCAAGAACGTTAAGCGAGGCGGACGTGCACCATTCAGTACGATTTAAAATGTTGTCAAGGCTTTATTTTGGAAGTTTTGTTAAACTTCATTTCAAAGAGCCAAACTAATCCCATGCGTAACAGTCATTGGGTTAAAATAGTTATATAATGCTCAAAACACAAGTAGCTGATGTAAAAATATTCAAGGCTTTTATTTTGAAATTTTCAGTATGCTTCATTTCAAAGGGCCAAACTAATACCATGTGTAACAGTGCTTTGGATGAAAAAGTCAAATAAAGCCAAAAAGAGCAATGACCTGATGTAAAAATATTCAAGGCTTTTATTTTGAAATTTTCATCAAGCTTAATTTTAAATTGCCACACTAATCCCATGTGTAACAATTGCTGGGTTAAATCAGTTATATACAGCTCAAAAGAGCAATTTTCTGATGTAAAAATATTCAAGGCTTTTATTTTGAAATTTTTGTTAAGCTTCATTTCAAAGGGCCAAACTAATCCCATGTGTAACAGTTACTGAGTTAAATCAGTTATATACAGCCCATAGCAGCAAGTAGTTATAAAGGCCAGTTAAGTCCTGATCTGTTTCAACTGAGGATAGATAGAACTACAATGATGCGTATTTGTAGTCCAAATCAGCAGCCAATAGCCTCTTGAGATCCGTTGCTATGTTAAATAAGTTTCACACCAAGGTGTGAAGTGTCAGTGAGACAGCCTGAGAGCCTCAGAAAATCCTGTCGCATGACTTTGCTCTGAAGCACCGTGACAGAAAACCGTACGGTCTAGATAAATTTCGAAAACATTTAACCGGAGCAGACAGGCGTATCAATGTCAGGACCGATTTTGATACTAATCGTGCGATATTTGTGGCCGTGATGGCGATTTCAAAAATGATTTGGGTTGAAAAAGTTGTCTTGATCTCTCACTCTAATCAGCGAGAGAAGCCCTCTAACTTTAGGAAAAATGAGAAACTTTGGGTCGCTTAGAGGCAAATTGTGGACAAACCGTAACTGGTATCGACGAGCCGTCTTCACTTTCGAAGAGATCACAGACGTATCTACAAAATGAAATTTGAATGGCATTTCTAGGTGAATTTGTGACGACACAGCAAATCCTCAAAAATAGGGTATTTCTAGGATTTTTCCCATTGAGTTATAATGGGGTTTTTTTCGTAGTTTTTTGCGAATTATGTCGCCACGTTAAGCCCAAATCCCACCAGAAGTAATAGCTCCAATGGCGTGAATTTTCTGCACGTTTTGATACCTCATTTGTAGGTGTGCACCCAGCGGTATGAGCCGCATTAACGGTTACGGAAGAAAAATAAAGAATTATAATAATATTAAAGAGACACTTTGTTGGGTGTAGAGTAATAGGTTCCTGCCATTGCTTTGCATGGCAGGCCCCAACTAGAAAATTTCGGAAGAAATTTAGCCGGGGCCTGCCAAGGCGCGGCCATGGGGTTCGGGCCCGGCGTCGTCACGCCACAAATCGGCGTCGACGCCAAAGAACGCCGCTACGTAATCAGTGGCACGCGGAGAACCGCAAGAACGTTGAGCGAGGCGGACGTGCACCATTCGGTACGATTTAAAATTTGTCAAGGCTTTTATTTTGGAAGTTTTGTTAAACTTCATTTCAAAGGGCCAAACTAATCCCATGCGTAACAGTCATTGGGTTAAAATAGTTATATAATGCTCAAAACACAAGTAGCTGATGTAAAAATATTCAAGGCTTTTATTTTGAAATGTTTGTTAAGCTTCATTTCAAAGCGCCAAACTAATCCTATGTTTATCAGTGCTTTGGATGAAAACGTCAAATAAAGCCAAAAAGAGCAGTTACGTCATGTAAAAATATTCAAGGCTTTTATTTTGAAATTTTCAGTATG
>NC_045677.1:6376858-6409962 GCF_003331165.1 Xiphophorus hellerii
GTGTAATCTGATAGACTGAACCTGAAGCAATAGACTTAAATTTTATCAGCTAAACAGGAGATTAATTATTGCTTATGTCAAGTAAAATTGACCTGCGAGTTTGTCTTATTAATCTTATTAATAATTAAAATTAGAGTTTTTCAAGTGAAAATTACACAAAAAAATTCTAATAAAACTTTCTGAATGTTTTCAGGGAGATTATGAGACAGACAGTCTGGTTAAATATGCGCTGACATCATCAGGTTTAATAGACTGATAACATAGAGGCCTGTTGCAATAAATCAATGAATCAATAAATCAATAAATCACATGATTAATTAAACAGGCCTACCACACATCCCCTTTATACTTAAATGAATTAATTTCCACTGTATTTCATGGTGTGTGTGTTTCATGGTGTGGGTATTTCATGGTTGTGCTGTGTTTCATGGTGGTGTTTCATGGGTGTGGTGTTCATGGTGTGTGTGTTTCATGGTGTGGTGTGTGTTTCATGTGTGTGTGTTTCATGGTGTGTGTTTCATGTGTGTGTGTTCATGGTGTGTGTTCATGGTGTGTGTTGTGTTTCATGGTGTGTGGTGTTCATGGTGTGTATCTCCAGAGTGAGTGACCTGCTGTCATGTTTGATTCATTTCTAAATGATGTTTGCTGCTGTTTGGTTTTTAGTCAGATTCTGTCTGCTCCAGTTTATGAACATTAATGAACATCACCAGCATGAAGACATTGACCTCACTGCTTCTTCCTGTCTGAAACGTCAGACATGACGCCAACATGGAGTCAGTTTGCTGATCTGATCCAGTCTGATGCTGAAGCTCCAACGTTTCTGATCTCCAGCAGGAAACAAACCAGCATGAAGGGAAGCTGCAGTCAGGCTTCTGGTCCCTACTGGGACCAGACAGGCTGAGCTTTAATGAGGCATCATGGGTAAATAAATGAGGCATCATGGGTAAAATGATAGATTAACCTAGTTTAACTTTCATAACATTACATAAATATCAATCCCATTTTCAAATATCTTTAAGCTGAGATATTGAGATAATAAGAGTTAATCTCTCCAGGTTATAAATCTGCTGCTGAGCCTCTTCTGAGTTCAGGTGTTAAAGTGACAAAGTGAAAAATCTCCATTGTTCCTGTTAAACTTCAGCTCTTCAGTTATTCTTCCTCTTTCTGACTGAAAGGGTCAAAGGTCAACATTCATTCAAATTCAGCCACATCAACAGGAACCAGGAAACCACCATCATGAAGTTCCCAGAACTTCCTCTTTGTGTCTCAAACCAACATCAGTTTTATGTTGATCAGTTAAAGTTCTGGGACTTTGTCCCGGTTCCTACTGTCATCAGAGGAGCTGAGGATTCTGGAATAAACCCAAACTCTGTGAAACAGATGTGACCAGATGTTTCACAACTTCTGAAAACAAAAAAGACTTTTTCTCTCCTTTAAATGTCACAACAGAAACGTTTACAGAATCTATTTATCATATCTCTTCCCCAGATGGATCAGATGGATAAGGTCGCTGACCCACCTGCCAGAGAGACTCCATACTGTAGCTGTGCAAACAGCGACCCCTGCTGGACAAACGCAAACATAACGATCCAAGGAAGAGGATTATGATTATGGTCAGAAATTTTACTTATTAAAAAACGTTTCAAAGATCAGAAACACATTAAATTCTGACCACGGAAACATCAGCAGATAAAAGATTCAGATTAAATGCAACATGTCCAAAAATTATGATTTGCTGTCAATTTCTGTAACCCTTGTTTTGTTTTTATTTTATTGTTTTGTTTTTATTTTATTTGATTCAATTTCCAAATTTAATTGAAAAATTACTAGATTTTGTCTTTAATATTAAACCATCAGCTTCAGAGGAAAAGACAAAGTTTCTCTGTTTCTGAGAACATGAAGAGTTTCCCAACAATAAAAACAATTTTAATATCTGAACTGTAAATGTGTCAGATTGACCCCAACTGGAGGTCAAAGTGTAAATCATGGCGGCCTGAGGGTTTCATGAGGAACAGCGCCCCCTGCTGGACAAACACAAACCTTCAGCTCCAGAGGAAAGTTTGGTTTTTAGAAAGTATCTCAACAAAGGTGACTCATATAAAGTTTTATTATATAAAACAATGAAAACTTTATTTTCCACTGCAGTGACTGATTTATTAGATATTTTACCGTCTAATGAATAAACTGACTGTAAACCTGAACAACCAGCAGGGAGGAATTAAACTGATCATGTTAAATCAAACCATTTAACTTCTCTATTTCATGTCAGAAGGTCTAAGCTGCACTTTGTGTGATATTTTCCTCCATCTTGTTTCAGAGTGAAACCTGATGAAGAGCCTCTGAGGAAGAGGGAGGGTTTTACTCTGTGCTAAAACCGCAGATTGTGTTTGTGTTTTCAGACAGGATCTGATGAAAACAGTCTGATCTCTGAGAGCCGCCATGAAGGAAACATCTGTCCTGTTCCTGCTCAGTGAGTACAGACTCTGTTCATCTGCTGCTGGTTCAATGAGTTAAACACTGAGAGGACGAGCTGAGGGAGGTGAGACAGCTGCAGCTTTATTCACAGAAAGAAACATCCAGTTCAGTCGCATTGAAATCAGTTCAGCAGAAAAAGGTTTTTAAATGAAGATGTTTCCTCTCAGAAACACTTTTAATTTTTCCTGTTTGTGTGAATCTGAAGCTTAAATGTGTCAAAGTTGTGATGAATTTGCTCTTCATGTCAGACATGCAGCATGTTGTAGTTTCCATCATAACAGCCGTTGGTGCAACATGCAGCAACGTCTAGAGAAGTGAAGCTGCAGGATAACAGAGCAGCTCTGATAATCAGTGAAGCTGCAGCAGAGAGATGACTGCATCCTGTCATCCCTCCTTCCTGCTGCTGGAACAAGCGGCCATGTCTGATCAGCTGAACGTCAGGAGGAGCTGAGAGGTTTGGAGAACCAGAGGAAGCTCAGCACACGTCCAAGAGGAACCTCTGAGTTCACAGTGATGGACTGGAGGTGCTGCTGATCGGACCTGAGAAACACGTTAAGATTAGTAAAGGACTGAGAGTTTCGGCCTCAAGCTGAGAGCCTAATAATAACCTCTGGTCTGAGCTGCCTGTCAGTCTGACTGTTTTATCAAAGATCTCTGCAGAGCGACAAACCACAGACACCAGGGCCTGAAAAAGTAAAGAGTTTGTTTTCATTGACAGTAGCTACAGTTTATATAATCATCTTTCAGTGTAGATCCTATCAACAGCTTGGCTGGTCCACAGGTTCTGTCCATGAAAGTAATGAACAGAACCAGTGACAAAGTGCAGCTCTGGTGGAGACCAACTCTCACCGGAAACTAGACTGACTTACTGCCAGCAATGTGGATATTTATAGAAGATATATTTTATATTTAGTTATTCAAAATGATTCTTTATTCTCTCTTTAGTTCTGACCTCAGTGCTGTGCTGCACAAAAACACAAGGTTGGTTCATTTAAATGTATCTAAGTACTCTACACATTTAAAACCTCACAGCGTTTTCCACAAAAACATTTTGTTTCATCGTCAGACTTGTTTTATTCTAAATAAAAAGCAGAAGATTTTCCTTCCAGCTGTTCGTCTGACTGTGAACTGAAATCATAATAATTGTATCTTTCCAGTCCTCCCAGTTCCTCTGACTTTGAGTCCCAGCAGATCTCAGTTCTTTGAGGGAGAATCAGTGACTCTGATCTGTGAGGATGGATGGACTGTGAGGAGAAACACAAGGAGAGGAACCAGGAAGCGATGTGGAGATGGATGGGGGAAACCAGTTGGTTCTACCTGTAACATGAACTACCTCCTCCCATCAGATACTGGTCTGTACTGGTGTGAGTCCATGTCTGGATCCTCCAGCAGCAGCAGCAGCATCCAGCTCTCTGTCTCTGGTAAGATCAGACTGTGGAGTTAGTGTTGCTGAAGCTGTGTGGAAATGGATGAAATGCTGTAGTTTGTCTCTGTGTTGAGGTGGATCAGTGATCCTGCAGAGTCCTGTCCTCCCTGTGATGGAGGGAGATGACGTCACTCTGAGCTGCAGAGCAAAGAATCCAACCCACAACCTCCCAGCTGCTTTCTATAAAGATGGCTCCTTCATTGGTGATGGACCATCAGGTCACATGACCCTCCTCCATGTTTCCAGCTCTGATGAAGGCCTCTATAAATGTAATGTCAAAGGTCATGGAGAGTCTCCATCCAGCAGGATCTCTGTCAAAGGTCAGCAGCTTCTCTGGATTTTGGTTTAAACTTGTGAGCGTCACCATGGTAACAAACTAACTCTCTTTATTTCAGAGAAACCCATCACCTCCTCTCCACCCAGCAGTGAGTCTGTTACAGGTGAGGAGCTTCAGGGTCTCTGAGTTCATCCTCCGTCTCCTAACTGAGTTTTATTCTCCTTCATTATGATACAGCAGCTTCATCCTCATCTATGAATTTGTTCACATCATCATCATCATCATCATCATCATCATCATCATCATCATCATCATCATCATCATCATCAGCTGCTGCCTCTCCAATCTCCACTCCTCCTCCTTTTACTGTGGGTCTTCCAGTTTTCATCCACCTGGTCGTGTTTTCTCCGTACTTCATCTCCACTCTGATCCTGGTGTCTTTATATCGACACAAACACAAAGGTAACACTTTAAATCAATCACTCACTTCATACATTAACTAATTAATTACTTAATAAAAATGGTTTCTGACATTTTAAAAGCCTTTTATGTTTCTAATTCTTTCCTTATTAAACCTGCAGGAGACAATCTGCCCAACTCAGTGGTTATGATTTCCTCCACCCTGGATGAATAAAGATTTTAATGATCTGAATTATTATATCATCACCGTGTTTACCACATATCAGTATGACACGTCCCTGAGGAACTCCTTGTGTTTCTGTTCCCTTGAACTGATTAAATATCAGCTTTGAGTTTCACTGGAGGAGGAAAAGTCGGATCAACAAACATCATTTAAAAATCGGTCAATAACTGTAACCAGAGTGTGACATCATAGCCTTCTGTTGTTTAACTGGTTTCTTCATTAAAATGAATGAAATGATTTATTGTGTTGGTTTGTTTCTCCATCTTGTGTTTCATGTTGCTCTGTGTCTGTGATGCTCAGTGTTAGCAGCCTGTGGTTTTCCTGCCAGCTCTGTGGTCTCAGCCTGTTTCCAGTTAGCCCAGCCTGTTCATCTCATCTGAACCACAGAAACCAGCTGCTGGTGGATCAGTGACTTTTTAACTGAAACTGGATTTTACCACCAATAACCAAGTGTTGGTGAAAACGTGTCCTGTCAGAGTTTCCACCTGTCTGGTCCAGTAGTGGCCATGTTGAGGTGACCGCAGCGTGACGGACTGGTCTGTCTTGTTCTCTGTTTCTCTGGGCGTCTCTCTGACAGGAACTCCTTCAGATCCACTAGCTTAGCATTAATTAGCATGTTCCTTTGGAGAATTGACCATGAAAATGTATTTATGGTTACTAACATCTTAAACGCTGTAGCCGTCATTCCTCTGACCTACAGCCTGGTCATGTGTTAATGAGCAGGTGGAGGTGAGTCTCCATGGAGACTAAATGGATCAGGAGTCAATCTGCAGGTTGTGTTTTGACTTGGAGTCAAAGGTCAAGGCTGCGCAGAGCGACCAGCTGCAGGAGTAAAGAGTAAAGCAAAGAAGCACACTGCCCCCTGCAGGTTGTAGCGCATCAGTACATCAGGCCCTGTAACAGTAACAAATCAACAGATTATTTATTATTGTTTATTCACCAATAAATCAACCATCACCTGCAGCGCCCCCTGCAGTCTACGGAGAGGAACTCAGTAAGATCCATCAGGTTCCAGCAGGAAGTGAATCAGAATAACTGAGGCTCATGGGAAATGTAGTCATCGCTCAGTGGGAGGTTGTGAGTTTGATTCCAGCTGCCTGCCCTGCTGGACGTCCATGTTCCTCTGAAGGAACCAAAATCATCCAGAAGCATCAGGAACGGCGCTGCTCCACCTGATGACGTCACTTAGTGACGTCATCAAGTTTAATCAGATTTATTGTCTCTGATTTCAGGCTGAGAAAATCCACAATATACACATGGAAATGATACGTCATCACTTTGTTTATAGTAGATTTTATTAAAGCCTCATAAAGTTCATCAGTATTTAAATTAAAGGTCCGAGTCAAAGACAGTAAACATGTTTGACCACCGGGGGGCGCTGTTGGTTTATAAAGAGGCTGAACGTCATCAGTCCGTTTCTGCTTTTACAGAGTTAGAATAAAACAAAATAGAATAGAATAGAATAGAATAAATAGAATAGAATAGAATAAATAGAATAGAATAAATAGAATAGAATAGAATAGAATAGAATAGAAGCTTTATTGCCCTTCAGGGGGTAAATCAGGTGAACCAGCAGTAACAACAGATCACAGGTTCTTTTTGGAAAGTAACCGCCGCGAAAAACGAGGGTTCACTGTATTTCAAACAAACAAAAGTAAAAGCAAGAAAAGAGAAATTAAAATTAGAACAAATTATCATGCCTAATTAACATGCAATTTTATATTATCTGTTGGACAAGGAGCAGGTCTTATGATCTCTTTAATTTAATAAACTTAAATTATTTCCACCTTACATGATATTTAAATCTCACATTTTCACCTTTAGATGTACAATTATCTAAACACTTTTATATCATCAATAGCATTTATGGACTTTAAAACACTCATCTTATACAACATATTTCCCAATAAACTCCTTTTTAAACAGTTTTTTAAACTGGTTTATATTTGTACTTTTTTTGAAGTCATCATTCAATCCATTCCATAAATCTGCTCCACACACCGATAAAAACTCTTCTTGGTTGTTCTAATTCATTGTTCTTTAAAATTATAAGCCCCTCTCTGTCACAAAACATTTTTTATATTGAGTGGAAGTTGACGATTTCTTACTTTAAACATGAATTGAACAGTTTTAAATGTTACAAGGTCCCAGAATTTCAGTATATTTGATTTAAAAAAACAACAAGTTTCCCAATATCCCACTTTATGTATTCGGATTGATTTTTTTTGTATGATGTATAACGGCTGTAAAGTTGTTTAGTATTTTTTGCCCCAAACTTCCACACAATATGTTAAATGTGGTACAACGAGTGTGTTATACAGAATAAACAGATTTGTAGTGACATCAAGGCCCAACAGTAGACTTAAGTGTCAATAAAATAAATCTGGTTGTGTGTGTTGTTTTTGTCTCATGCAAACTTTGCTTTAATTCTACTTTTTTCTATCTAATCATAAGAAATCATAGTCAGTCAGAGAGAGTCATTAAACAGGAAAAGCAGGTTTCCTGGAAAAAGAGGAAGTAAGTTTCCAGCCTGCAGATTTATAAAAATAAATGAGACTATTCCTTATTTTAAAGCATGAAAGTTTTAAGAATGAAATCTAAACATTTTGAGTAATTTCATAAGATTCAAAGTAAAATACTTATATTAATATTGGTTTACTTGTAATAATACTTACACTTACATTTGTGGGAACACTTACAAGAAAAACAAGTAACTGTAACTTTGGTATCAAATAATTAGAATCATGGATTATTCTTGGTTTCTTTTCAGAAAAACATCTGTAATAACTCACATTAAGATTATAATAAGGATAATTAATAAGTTATGGTTATAAAATCATAAATGAATGATAAATCAGAGAAGCTAAAGAAAATAAATGTGATATAAATGTGATTTTGACATTGAACTTGAAATGGTGTAAAAGGTGTAACTGCAATTAAACATCACTGATATGTTGGAGGTAGATGGT
Source organism: Xiphophorus hellerii (assembly GCF_003331165.1). Lineage (NCBI taxonomy): Eukaryota > Metazoa > Chordata > Actinopteri > Cyprinodontiformes > Poeciliidae > Xiphophorus > Xiphophorus hellerii. Next base: position 6,384,649 of record NC_045677.1, read on the forward strand.
AGGTGAAAGGTGAAAGGAAGGGAAAAGGGGAACTAACAGGAGAGCAGAGATGATCAACGCCTTATTTGGAAACAGGTTGTTGAACAACGTAAACGTTTCAGAGAAAAGGTCATGCAGGCAAGGGACATAGGAGGTTGAGCAACCCTGAGACATTAGCACAGACATCAGGACATAATGTCTGTAGGACAGTGATGGATGTGAGGTCATCTGTCTGGGCAGTCAGCCAATAAAACAGGCACGGCATCAGTGCTAGGCGGTGCAAACGCACCAAAAGGTGGATAAACCCTATAAAAGGTGGGAGCAAAAGAGGAACCGTTCGTTGGATCCTCCGGGCAGCTTCGAGCCAAGAGATGGACAAAGAACTCTGCAGCTGAAGAAGAGCCGGGGCCACAGAGCCGAAGACTGTCCTGCTCATGGGGACCAACCGGTCAGGCCCACAACCTGTGGCTTCAAATCGCACTTCTCTCATCGGCTGGGTTCAGACCCCAAAGACAAAGATGAGGAAGCAACTGTTCTTAGTCCGCGGCGCTGGAGACGAGTCAACACGGAGAAGCAGATTGAGGAACAGCAGAGGACCGCACCTCAGAGCCACGGGGAAGTTGAGACTTCGCGCCGCTAAGAAGGGACAAGATCCTACCGCCCCAACCCTGGTTCCTGATTCGACCGACGGCCCTGCCTCAACCCAACGATGAAGATAAAGGCAAAGACAAAGAACAAAGGCAAAGAAGAGGAACTGGTGCCTTCCTTCCTGCAAGTCCTGTGTGACCTCACCATCCATGCGGAGAAGAAGCTCATCAGACCTACAGAGATCCCTGCCTTCATCGATCAACTTCTTCCTCCTGCTGCAACACCTTCTTCATCATCAGGCCAGGTCTGGGGTTCGAAACGTCAAACTCCGTCCGTCTCTCTCAAAGGTTCCCTTTTTTAGTTCTCAGTGTCAGCAGTAGGGAAAGATAGACTAGATGATTGATTTTACTTATTTGATTATTTCTGCTACTGAATTAAGCTGTACTGACCCTTGCAAAAATGCTTTACTAATAAAATATTTAGCATAAAGAAAATCTAAAAGATGTTGTGGACATTCAGTTAATGAGTCACCTTAAAGTTCTTTGATGGTTGTAAAATAGCTATGATGTTTGATTCTGGAGAGGAAAAAGTTTAAAATGTTTTTAGGTTGCTGGTAGCCCAAATTTAAAACAACATCCTTGGGACTCGCCCGAGTCACTAAAACCTACCTGGTTCAATAACAAATGCAAGTTGTAAAATAGAGAACGAGCGACCGTTAACAGGTGTGCTCTGTGAAACTAGTTGGCTGTAGGCTGATCAGTCTGGCTAATTCACAGGGGGAAGAAGGGTGGGACACCTGGATGGAGGCCGTCAGAAACCAGGCGAATCGTTTCTGGAAACCAGCTTAAACAGAGTTTACTTCAGTTCTGGACAGGGTAAATCCCAGCAGATTTAGAAAACTCAATTAACCCGTTAGATGGAGAGCTGGTAGCACATCTCACCTCTCAGGAGAGGAAGTAGAGAGAGAGAGAGTAGAGAAAGGAGGGGGGGGGGTGTTGCGCAACAACAATCAACACTGTCAATAGTTATTTTAATTGCATAATTTTCTTGTTTTTCACAGTTTCCGAATGTCATGAATTTAGTTTTATCTAAATTTAGTGATAATTTATTGTTTTTGAACCAATGTTGTAGTTTTTTCATTCCTGTATTGACCACCTCTGAAATTTGTTGGACATTTTCTCCAGTACAGAAGATACTGGTATCATCTGCAAATATAATGTATTTTATAAGGTTTGATGCTTTGACTATATCATTTATATACAAATTGAATAATTTGGGGCCCAACACTGATCCCTGTGGAACCCCACAGGTTATGCTAAGCAAATTCTAATACATTTCTATTGCTTTTTTTCTAAATCTGTCCAACATGATGTTACATTTCTGATGATGAAGGACGAAGATTTGGACGAGTCAACAGCCAGAGAGAGGAAGAGGAGGAGGAAGAGTCAGAAGAATCTGAGGACATGATTCTAGTTTCCATCAATCCACCATCAGGAAGCTGATGGAGTTCATCTCATCCTCTTCATTCCTGAAACCACTGATGAACGGAGATGGAAACTAAATGACCACCAGCCACACACATGACCATTCTGGTTGCCATGGATACGGCATGTGATGACATCACAGCAGGTGCTTGCGAGGATAAGACGCTAAAAGTCTCTTTCCACGCTGCGTCACCAGAGAAGATATTCGTTGTGATGTAGATGAGAGTTTGAGGCCAAACAGAGAAAAACTTCAGGAGGTGAAGAAAGAATGAATGTAGCTCTATAGATCTGCAGCTTCCTGATGAAGACGGTTTTATTCTACTACTTTATTCTACTTTAGTTTGTTCTCTGCAGTTCTGTCTTTTCCTTTCTGTCAACAAATCAGTAAAATCATAAATGTTCATCTTCTCCAGTCTCTTGCTGTTCATCTCCCATAATTACAATTTACAATACAAGTTATCTAAACTTTATCCATAGTTTACATCAGAACTTTCCTCCAGAATCAGTTTAATGTGACTATTTGGTCTAAACTCAGTGAAACAAGAATTAATTATTCTGATGAACTGACATGTTTATTAATACAGATGTTTAACTTTGAGGATGAATTAATGATTTAGAGAAAGAAACTGGATTCTGCAGGTAAAATCCAGTTTGCATATATTTGAGAAATGTTTTGAGTAATGCAACGTATTTTATGAGTGTTGAAAATTTGCCTGTTAGCTGAAGAACCACAGGCTGCAGAAACGCTCAGAGGAACAGTGAACAGCTACCAAAACCATCTAACTGAAGAGTCAAACCTGAACTGGACATGAAAAATATCTATTTATGGAAATTTATCTTTTGTGTTTTTGAATGAGCAGAAAATGGAAAACATGTTTGATTTGATCTGTGAAGTAAGACGTTATGACCACAGATCCAGGATGTGAGGTTTTACCTCGGCTGCTTCTGATTGGCTGCTGCTGATTTCTGAAGGTTTTCAGTTCACTGTAGGTGATTTCCTTTTCATCTTTTGCTTCATCTGAAATAAAACAGAACAAACATCAAAACTCACCAGAGAAACTTTCATTAAACCTGGCTGGAGTTTTTGAACAAGCAAAACATGCAAAACATAAATATCACAAATTGTAAACCTGTTGAAATGAATGAAAATATTATTAAGGCTCACCTTCAGGTTTCCTGCAGAAACATCGTCTCACCAGAAGAACCAGAAGAATTAATGAGAGCAAAACCAGAAAGATAAAAATGGAAACAACGACTGAGATGGTGGGAAGAGATGAAGGAGGAGGAGGAGGAGTGGAGGATGAAGGAGGAGTGGAGGAGGAAGGAGGAGTGGAGGAGATTCTCTCTGAAATGAATCAAAGGTAATAATTTATTTCTTGTCTCCTGATGAAGGTTGAAGCAGACAGAGAAGCTGCTGACCTCTGACCTTTGACAGAGATCCTGCTGGATGGAGACTCTCCATGACGGCTGATGTTACATTTATAGAGGCCTTCATCAGAGCTGGAAACATGGAGGAGGGTCATGTGACCTGATGGTCCATCACCAATGAAGGAGCCATCTTTATAGAAAGCAGCTGGGAGGTTGTGGGTTGGATTCTTTGCTCTGCAGCTCAGAGTGACGTCATCTCCCTCCATCACAGGGAGGACAGGACTCTGCAGGATCACTGATCCACCTCAACACAGAGACAAACTACAGCATTTCATCCATTTCCACACAGCTTCAGCAACACTAACTCCACAGTCTGATCTTACCAGAGACAGAGAGCTGGATGCTGCTGCTGCTGCTGGAGGATCCAGACATGGACTCACACCAGTACAGACCAGTATCCTCTGGGAGGAGGTAGTTCATGTTACAGGTAGAACCATTTAATTTCCCCCATCCATCTCCACATCTCTTCCTGGTGTCTTTGGTTGTGTTTCTCCTCACAGTCCATCCATCAGATCTGGTTTCATCCTCACAGATCAGAGTCACTGATTCATATTCAAAGAACTGAGATCTGCTGGGACTCACAGTCAGACGAACTGGGAGGACTGGAAATAAAATATTGAAACAAATATAGCTTCCAGTTAATTAGGTCAAACCAGAGCCAGCAATAGGATTGAAACAGCAGGAGTTTAACACTTTTGGAAACAGAGGCGCCGTAAAGGGGGGAAAGTTAAGACAATTTCAAAGACCCCTGGCCTGACTGACTTTTATTTTAAAAAGTACATATTAAGACTGTCAATATGCTGAGAGATTATCTGAGATTAATTTAATTCCTCTACCTTCTCCCAGTGCTCTCTGGAAGCAACCAATCAGAAAGAGGAGGCGGGTTTTAGCGCTGTCAATCATAATCTTTAACCGTCAGTAGTAGGTCAGGGAGGAGATTCATCTTTTCACAGATTATGTGTCTCATAACAAACTGTCATGACAAGAAAGCAAGGCTACAAGCCTTTAAAACTGTGGAGCTTTTATGGGTCAAATAGACTCAAGAAATTGTAACAGCAGGGGGCCCAATTTAATTTTTTGTCATCGGACCCAAGATTCCTGGCGGCGGCCCTTACATGGAAGTGTGTATTTCAAGTCTCATCATTGCTAAGTGGCTTCTTTATGTTGTAAATTATGTTAATATTAAATATAAATTGTAGATTATGCTATACAAACTTCTTTTCTGGTTCAGATTTGTGATTTTCTGAGGAACCTTTTCTCTTTGTAGACTGGAGAAGTTAATCAGTTGAAGTTAATCATTATACAGTATTTAAATTGTCTAATGTTGGGATCCAGCCAGGCCTTGAAAAAACTAATTAGATCATATTAGTGATGAAAAGAAAGTATTATTTTGCTTCATCATGAAGGGAAATAATACTTTCACTTAATTAACCTTTTTCTTTTCATGACTTCAAGTCAAGAAAATAATTCATGTTCTGCATTTTTGTGCTTTAACTGTCCTGTATTTAGTTCTAAAATTATTTAGATTGAACTCTTGCATTTAAAGAAGCATACAAGGTTCTGCTTAGATTAGCACTATCCTGAGAAAGTGTAAAGACTTCTACTAAACTTTGTGTTTTACCAGTTAAGTAAAACATATCCTGATATTTTTTGATCAGGATATTTTGCTAAAACTATTTTCGACCTAAAGCAACGGCCCAGTTACTGCCAAGAGGTTGAGCAGAACCAAATGTCTGCAAATGTCATTGAACTGAAACAACATTGGAAATATGATTAGACCAAAATTCTTCCACAAAGATAAGACAGATACAGGAAGTCTAATGTAAACTTAGAATATGAACATGATGTTCTGCAGCAGGAGCGACATATGAATACTTCCTGAGAGTTCAGGTCAGGCTTTTTAAAGATCAGAGAGAAAACTGCATTTGGTTCGGCCCAATAAATCACTTTACTGACCTTGCTTTGTCATGACCCACAGCAGGAATTTCAGACCTTTAAAGAAATAAAAAATAAAATAAAAACATGGAATTTTTTTCCAGTGTTAATAACAAAATGATCCTCATCTGAAAAAGCAGAAATGTATCATAGTGAGGAATAAGTACATAACGAGGTGTGCAGTCAGAGAAAAGAAACGTTCATAGAACGGGTAGAGGCATTAGGGATCTGCGTCCAGTTGATTCAATAGTGATGGACAGAAAACTCAGTGATTCATCATGTTTGCAGATGATATCTTCTGCATTGAGAACCTGTAGAGGTTGAGGTTTGCACTGCAGGAGGAAAACGCAGTAGCTGGATAAAACCTGGGATTAGCCAACCAGAAATGATGATGATGGATGAAGATCAGTTTCAGAAGTGATATTAGAGAAAGGTGAACTTTTGAAAGACTATTTTGAAGACAATCTAGTCTCTAAAAAAGTCACTGTCTAAGAGACAAGAGGAGCTGAAATGACCAAGATGGAGATTCAGTGGCAGTTTCTGATATTGGCGGCATGAGCAACTGTCCAGGACGGCAAACTGTGGGAGACGGCATGAGTGCTCCTCTCCTCCTGCCAGCTGAGAATTGCTTGTGTTTTATACAAGCAATTAAAATACAATTGTGTGTATATTGAACTTTAATGATGGCCACAGGTTTTAAATAAGATTTTTCTTATCAGGATATTTTGCAGAATGCTGATTGTTTTGTCATCAAAATAGAAAGATGTTATTTACAGAACCTCCACAACTGGATTCAAATACAGAGGACTCTCCCAAGCATATTGCATTATTGGCTGCAGGTTTAACTGATCTATCCTGTTATCTAGTGGATGAACATTAGATGAGATGAAGCTCAGAGTCAATCTGTGCTGGATTCTGCAGCTCATCTGTCATCTCCTTGTCTCTCATTTCTCTTCCTACAGATTCAGCCTCTACATTTCTGGGTGGCCTCTCAGCTGTCAGCCTCATAACAAGACATGCACAGTAACTTCTGTCTGGTTTACAGAGCACTGTGGGTGGCTACCTGTCCTCCTTCCATTATTACATTAAGGCAGGAGATAATGGATGTAGGTCAAAATCTGGTAAATGTCACCACAGCACTAAGGTCAGCACTAACTAACATCTCCACATATGTCTGCTGTCTCATAATACAGCGTTTACTATTAAAACTACTCTGTGTTACTATAACAGCAAACAATAAAAAAACACTTTAACACTTTGACTCTGTACTTACTGAGCAGCCGCAGTTGAAATGTTCCCTCCATTGTTCCTCTTCATGATGTGAACTCTTCTGTCATGATTTGTCTCAGGACAGACATGAAGCCCCGCCCCCTTCCTTTCAATTGTCTGATCACACAAAATGACATGTAACTCCTATTCTCTCAAATGACCAGTAGAGGGAGATGTTTGCTTTAAAGAAGAGAGTTTCCCATTACTAAGGCTTAACATCTGAAGGAAGTCTGCTTTGATTCCTGCAGCAGCGTCTTCACAGGTCTGATTGACAACCCAACGGTCCAGAACGCTGCTGCTGGAGTTCTGACTAGAACCAGGAGGATGGAGACACCACCTGGTTCTACACCACCCAGCTCTACGTTCCTTCACTGAAAGACTTTAAATGCTGAATACAGTCCAGTTCACTGAACAGATTAAAGATCTGTTGCTGTTGTATCAACCTTTCAGACGCCTCAGGTTCTGGTTCTGGTTCTGATGTAGAGCAGAACCAGAACCAAACATGGAGAAGCAGCATTCAGCTTCTATGCACCATATATCTAGAACAAACTTCCAGAAAACAGAAAAACAGCAGAAACACTGAGATCCTTTAAATCCAGACTAAAACCAGCTGGTCAGAGATGATTATTTATTAGTAGTAAATGGAATATTGATCAATATATTTGATGTATATTTGCTTGATGATTGTGATGACAGCATTTTAATGTTTTTTATTTCTTTCACTGTATGATGTTTGTATTTAGACTCAAAGCTTCTCAGAACAAACTCATCAGTAAGACTGAAGGAAACTTGAAGGTTGAGAATTTCCTGCTTCCAGTTATTTTACTGCTCTAGATCAAAATGAATTTATGGGTTCAATTTAAGACTATAGAATTTTAAAAATAGGAAACTGTCGTGATTTGATTATTTATTTTGAGTTTCTGTGTCCTGAGTCTCCGTGTTGTCCTGTCTCCCCTGATTGTTCCCAGGTGTGTCTCGTTCTGTGATTACCTGCTGTGTATTTAACTCCACCTGTGGTCCTTGTTCCTCGCCGGGTTCTTGTCTGGCTGTTGTTTTGTCAGTTCTGTCTGGTCTTTGCCCTGGCTGCATGTTGTAGTGATGGTCAAATGAAGCTTCATGAAGCAGTGAAGCTTTGCTTCACCCAAAGGTTCATCACTTGATGCTTCATTCATTTCTCACTAGTGACATCAGCTGCTGGAACTGTGGCAGCCTGTCACTTAAAAACATCAGTAAATGCAATATTGTTCCAGGTTTTTGTCAAAGTCATGTTTAGTAACAGGAGAGTCAATTAAATCCTATTTAATCTTTTTCAGTTATTAAAGTGATTAATAGAGAAACTAATCCTGGTATCTGCTGATTGTCAGTGGCTGTTTTCTTTCCTCATCCACTGATTTGACAATAAATATTTGATGTTTTAGTGATTTAGTGCAGCTTGTTGTTCAACAGTTTTCTTTATTCTTTGAGTTTTGATTTTCCGCCTAAAACCTAAAATTCTTCATAATTTCTCTTTTTCTTGGATTCCTATTGGCTCTCTGATCTGATCCTTTATATTTTTACTCATCAGCCAGAATTTTACTCTTCCAGCAGCTTTAGTCTGTTTCTGCTGTTAGAGGCTGATATATTTTTGCAGAACAAAGAAATAGTGGAAATTTAAGAAGGTGATAATTGTGGAGGTGAAGGTTTAATTATTTTTATTTAAGAATCTTGTGAATGATCATCTCAAGTTTTCCCAGATGTCAGATTGTTTTTTCTCACTGGCTCCTTTTCAATCAAGTTTATTTGTGCAGCACATTTCAGTAACAATACAGTTTCAAAGCTTTAAATAATAAAAACAAACAAATATAAAGTCATAAAATATACCATAATCAACAATTGAGAAAACCAATAACAAATATTACATTTTGATGAGTGCCATCATCAAAATCATTAATACACATAAATTATAAAAGGTTCCTTTTATTTCAGCTGCTGCTGAAGACAAATCCTCCCCTGATGGATCAAATACAATAATCATGAAGCAGCAGCTCATCATGCTTTTATTTTGAAAACCGACACGCAACATGAAGCAGTCACGTGACCCATGCAATGTGAGGCATCGTTTGTTGTCAGTCACGTGGTTTTCAACAAGACCAGACAAGCCTTGGGGCGGGGCTTCATCGGACACGCCCCCTCATTACTCGCTACATGAAGCCTGGTTCAGATGATCCATCACTAGCTTGTTGTCCTTCGTTTCACCAGTTGCTACCGGCGTTGAGCCTTTGCTTCAGCTCAGCTGTGCTGCCTGGTTGTTGGACTGTTTGGATTATTCTCACCATTAAAAAACATAATTTCATTTCAACCTGGGTTTGCTGCTTTTCCCTCACCGCTTTCCACACCACTCCATGACAGAAACCATGAGACTGGAAAAAAGGGAAATTAAATAACATTCACATTATTACATTAATAGTGAAAATGAGAAACATAATCAGATTTATGTTCCACTATGTAATGAAAGAAGTCATTTTTATTTTTGTGAATGCAATATTTAGCATTTTACTTACTTTGGCAAGTCATTTATTCATTTCTACATTTGTTACCAATTTTGGCAGGACCAGACCTCCATACTGCGTATTGCAGGTTTTCAGAAAGTGTCAAAGTAAATTTGTTTGTTTTATCTAATATTTGTAGCTTTTTATTTGTTTTCTGCTTTGTCTGTTCATTTGCAGATTACTTTTAAAATGTTAAAGTCAAGATCTGTAAATTAGCTCTGAAATTATCTGCATGATACCAAATTTGCATCTTTGCAAATCTCTTCCAGTCTGTTTTATTTTTCATATTCTCTCTCAGCAGGTCCAGACCAGATGAAGGTGGTGTGTTGATGTGTGACTTTTAAACATCAGGAATCATTTTATTTTCCATTCCGGATCTCAGCTCACAGATATTAACCAAAAGGAGAGAAGCTACTCTGAATCTCCGTCCACCAGCTTCTCCCAAGCCTCATCTTCCCCTTTTCTATTTAACCTCTAAAAGAGTCAAAAGATGCTGCTTCAGAGCAAACAACATGAGAAAGAAGGAATCTGTGAATAAATGGACAAAGGAAGAAACAGAAGGGGAGTAAACGCAGAGGAAATATTAGAGGTAATAAATCAATGTATGATTATAAACTATTTACAAACATAAATAAACAAGAAACTCTAAATTAAAATAATAAAAATAAATGGAGAATATGAAATAATGAGAGAAAAACCCAAGCTAGAAACAGAAAGGCAGCAAGTGATGATTCTGGGCTTTAACTTTACTGAGCAGTGAAGCTGAACTGGCTCTTAGACTTTAAACCAGCCAAGAGAAACTTGGAGCAGAAACTGTTTCAAACTGCAGTTTCTGATCGACATTGATCACAAACCAGTAAAGAACCAGATCAGACTGGAAATACAGGGAACAGGGTATGTGCACTGTTAGACCTTTTATTGTAATTTTACAGTAGTCTTACTGGCAACAGTGTTGCCAGCAAGTTACTGTAATTACCATTCTACAGTACTCTTACTGGCAACACTGTATAAAATACAATTACTGTATTATACTAGAAACTACATTTACAGTAATGCAGTTATAACTGTAAAGCACACTCACAGTAAAAATTAACTGTGAAATATCATAACAGTAAAGGTACTGTAGAATGGTAGTTACAGTAACTTACTGGCAACACTGTTGCCAGTAAGGGCACTGTTGCCTTACTGGCAACAGTGTGTAAAGCTGGTCTACTGTAAACTTGTTTCACAACATAATGTCAGAGTTTTACTGTAAATTAAAGTTTACATTTCTTTAAGATAAGAATATTTTACCATAAACCGAAAAATTTCATAAAAGAAATTTTAGTCCAAGTACTGTGAATAACAGGTATTTATTTTCAGCAGATTTGTAGAAATAAAATCCATTCACATATTCGCAATGTCATAAAAAACAATGTCACAATACAATATAATGTGCTATAAAACAACAAAACCATAGAACACATTTCCTACATCAGAAGAACTTTTATTCCATTCGTCAAACAAAATCAGTGGGATCCATCTTGTGGAAGCTGAACTGTAAAGAATAAGACAGACAATGTGGGAGGTCATGAGATGGTCAGGAAGTTATCTACATTTTCAAATCGACAGGAAGTTGACAAATTAAGCTGAAGTGACAATGTTCACATGCATAAAATCTTTGTCATAAAGCAGCACTAAGTTGATCATTTGTTTTAAAAAAAAATCAATTGGACTGAAGTGATAATAGAAGCTGCATAAAGAATGAGCAGGACTGGCTTCACTTCAGGTTTTTGGATTGTTTATGGCAAAAGCAGTCAGTCAGTCTTCAGTAATTCAAAAGATTGCGTACTACAAATGTCCCCAAGGGGACGATGAAGTACAACAATCTTTTTAGTCATTTTGTTGGTGCTGACGGATTACTGCAAAGGTGTGCCTAATAAACTGAAAACTGCATAGTATAAAAATACACCACACTTAAACGACTACACACTTATACATTTCTGTGATTTATTAAGAGATGCACCGACATCCACTTTTTACCACGGACACAGAAAAGATGCAGGCTACTCTAAAGGGCTATTGTGTAGGAATCACATGGCATTTATAAATAATCATTACAATCATATTAAAAAGGCTAAAGTAAAGTCAGAGCATGCAAGATAGGAGGAAAAGACAACAAAATAATAAACATTTGGTAAAATACTTACCTAGTTGGAAGTCCTCCATTCAAATTCAGCAAGTTGTTGGAAGAAGGTGGTGATCTGGGAGTTGACACTGACTACTTTCTTCTTGACAAGACTTCCCGTCTTGCGGCTTGTACCGACTTTGGCTGTGCATTTGGTACCAACATCTGGATTGATCCTCACAAAGAATCTTTTAACAGAAATAAAATATATTAATTGTATTTTTTAATGAAGACATACAATACAGCAATCAGCTATGGTTCTTCACCATCAGTCAAACTGTCATTAAATTTAATTCATAAATGGCTTGGTGTAGAGTACTTGCCATTGTATCATCTCCAGCGTGGTGGATGCTGACTCCTGATACTCCAGATTGAAGACATAATATGACCCAAAAAAGACAGCAAGGACGCTGGCAAAGTCATGTAGTTGCTCAGGCTGGAAAAATAGCTTCTCCTCCATACTGACCATCCACCGGGTTGCAGACATCAAGCTATTTCCTAAAATAGACAAACCCTTGTCAGGCTAACGCTAGTGAGTAAAAGTACAGACTACCATAACAATTACATACATTGCTACAAGAACATTATAGTGATAGAAAATATTCCTCTTACCAAGCATGATTACCCTTGGTGTAGTGGGTAAGGTCATTTCCATTTCAACAGACATCTTGGTGGAAGATACCTTTAAAACATAAAAGGAAAACTCTCTTAAATATGAATTACTGGTAGTAATTTATATTTAAAGGGCCAGTTCACCCAGATTACAACAGGTTTTTGAGAACCTCATCCCGGAGACTAGACTAGACTTTACCCCTACATCCTGCTACCACTCTGAAACAGCGGATGTGAATGACAGTTTGTGGGGCTAAATGCATTTTTTAAAGCATTTCATTCCACAAGTGTTCAGTCTGACTTCTGCAATGGCGGTGACTCCTGTGCATGTGGGACCTGAATGCAGAAAATGTTCTGAAGGAAGCAGGACATTGCTCTATTCCACATGCAAACCGATAATTAGCTGTGTGTTGATGTTTCTTCACATGACTACAAAATTCTGTAAATTCTGAAGTACAAATGCTGCAGAATTTACACCTGTACATAGTTGCACCTGTTAGTACTGACTTAACTTTAAATTTACAGGAGCATGGTTTAAACATGTGAACAGCCCTTATATGTAACCAGGGTTGGAAATTAACGTTTTTGTCCACCTGCCACTGTGGCTGAACCAACTCAAAAAATAACAGAAACTACTTTAATGTTTTTCACCTTTGTCCTCATTTACAGACTCTTATACACTATGTTGGAGATGTAATGGTACTTTAGCAGGCTAACCAGCTGTAGCAAGCTCAAAGTTATAGATTAGGTTAGCTGCTCCTCTACATTTCCAGACTATTTGTGGCTTCAAATATGTTTGAAGAGCTTTTTACCTGCCACAGCCACTTGGAGGGAAAAAGCTTGGGAGTTAAAAAAAAAAGGTCATCTGAAGAAAAGGAAAAAAAAGAACAAAGTTAGAAATTCATCCTTGCTGACCTACGTAGCTAATCTGCACTTTTAACATCTGCAAGATCATGGTTTAAACAAATGAACAGTCATTAGATGTAAAAAAAAGAGAAGGGGGGGGATCAATTATCAGTTAAGGTTATATTGTTCAACAAAGGATGTAGCAACAATGCTAACAGACACTCAGCACTGAGCTCATCTCAACCCAAAGCCGCCCGAGGAAGATTAAGCGGCAAAAGTCAAGCTAAAACCTTCAACGGTAAAATTAGCACCTTAGCTAACGTTAACTCCGAACCAGCTCAAAAAATAACACCATCATATTTTCCTTTCTTTCACCTCATTTACAGACACGTAACTTATAAGGTTGCAATATGCCTGTTATATAAAACACCAGAGTTAGTAACGTAAAGGTAACGTTATTTTACCAGGCTAACCAGCACAAACCAGCTCATGCTATAATGCTAAGTTATAGCATGATGCTATAAGCTACGTTAACTCCATCTAAAATGTACATTTCCAGACTAGGTTTTGGCTTCAAACAGTTTTCTAAGAAGTGTTTTTTTTACCTGTCTTGAGGAGCTGAAGCAGTGTGAGCCCACAGCACGGAGACAGAGCTGCACTTGCACTTGGAGAGAAAAAGCTTCGGAGTTTAAAACAAACGTCATCAGAAAACAGTCGGAAGCGAAGCCACTCTTGATGACGTAGCTAGATAAACTGCATGTTAATGTTAGCTAGGATGTGAAAAAAACAAAAGTACATGCTCTCTTTCTGCCTTAAAAACATGTTAACCACTAAAGGAGTAAAAATACAGAAACAGGGAACCACGATGAAGCAGCTATGATGACCGTTGGAAATCAAATATAATTCTTACTGTATATTATAAGTACAGTACCACTACTGTAATGTGTAAACAGTAAATTACTGCAAATTCAAAACATACAGTAAGTTACTGTAATACTATGTACTATACCCATAATGCAATGCAAACTACAGTAACTACTTGTAAAGATGTCTTATAGGGTGACCAAACGTCCGTATTTCCCGGGACATGTCCGTATTTCACGTCCTGTCCCGGGCGTCCCGGGGTTTTTTTAGAAAGTGAGGAAATGTCCTGTTTTTTAAATTACCTTCATTGGACCATTATATTTACAGGCACTAGGGCACTGCGCACGGCGCTGCGTGTGACGTAATCCCTGAGCCGAGTCAGTGCGGGCAGCCCTGTTCTTAATCAGAAGATAGATAGCGTGGCTGTCAGTACGCCAACAACATACGAAAGCGCGAATGTATGTTTACCTACTATTTACAAAAGAGTTTCCCCGCTTTCAGACCCCCCCCTCGCTACAACGTGTCCTGGTTTTCCCAACTGAAAATATGGTCACCCTATTTATGGTAGTTTTACTGGGCATTTTGTGGTATTTAACTGTAAAAAATACAGCAAAGGCTAACAGTGTGAAAATCAAATATAATTCTTACTGTATATTATAAGTACAGTACCACTACTGTAATGTGTAAACAGTAAATTACTGCAAATTCAAAACATACAGTAAGTTACTGTAATACTATGTACTATACCCATAATGCAATGCAAACTACAGTAACTACTTGTAAAGATGTCTTACGGTAGTTTTACTGGGCATTTTGTGGTATTTAGCTGTAGAAAATACAGCAAAGGATAACAGTGTGGGAGTTACTTTCTCTGAGAGAAGCTCAGTGCGCACAGATCTCTTTTTCTTCCTCAGCCAATGAAAAGCTTGTTGTGTCATAATGCTCTGCATGGGTGTGCCTTACAGTGCAGTGAAACAGTCAGAACTATTTAAGAACAGGCAGCAACAGGCAGCAACAGGCAGCAGGCAGCATAACATCGAGCCTGAGCTCAGGATCTTACTGAGAAACACCATGAAGAACTTCATCTGTCTCTGCTTTGTTCTGTGTTTCATGGATCAGTCTCTCTGTGGAGGTGAGCAGTTATAATATCTTCATCAGAGCAGCAACACTGAGCCTCCTGTGAAACTAATCAGGATGATTTTCATTGATTTTGATTTTGATTCTTGATCAAATGTGGGGTTAAAAAACTCTTGAAAAGATGCACGTGGTTTTTATGTTGACCAATTTAGATTATTTCTAACATATTTTTGTTTGTTTAATTTTTGACAATGTAAAAAACATTTTTATCAGGATCTAAAGGTCTTGATAAAAGACTGAAGATGTTTGGGACAAAACGCTGTTGATAGTCTGTATGTTGATGGTGGTCATTTTCCAGGTCTATGAGAAACAAGGTTTTCTGTTATAATTTAGCTTTACTTTTTTCTTGTTCTGTTTCCTGTTTTAGGTGTTTTTGTTGTATGTTTTAACATGATTAAATAAATGCAGAAAATGCTGAATCAACACTGAAAACATTTGTCTGACTATGACTTTACATTATGTTTATATTCAGACGATACATTAAATCTTGTGCTTGAGTCTGAAAAAGAACTTTACATTTATGAGTCCTCTTTTGCATTTGTGTGCAAATGCAATAAAGGAATTTGACTTCAGTTTCAGGCACTTATTGCATAAAGATATGAGTAGAAAAAGACATTTCTTTAGATAAAATGAAGCAGAAAAGCAGCAGTATGGACATGTATTTGCAGACATTTTATTAAATAAGACATAAAGCAGAATGTTTGCTGTGATGGTTAAAATGGATTTTCCTCAGGCTGCATGATGATCGTTGTGTTCAATGCAGAAACAGGCTGTGGGGTAAAACTGTCTGTTTAGTGACTTTAGACCTGATCGATCCTGTTCTTCTAGTAAATGAAGCAAACCTCACAGTGATGGACAAACACAGAACACACTGAATAATGGTCGAGTAGCCCAGTGATCCCCAGCCTTTTTATCACCGCGGGCCGGTCAAGACGTGGCTATTTTACTGCGGCCCGGGGGCGGGGGGAGGTTAAATCACCAGATAATACTTCTGCATGTTGGTGTGTAAGCTAAAGCCTAGTACACATGGCACAATTTTACATTTTTTGCACAGGTTTTCCTAACTGGGAGCGAGAACGCAGCCTGTTGAATATAACCGGTAGCCAGAAAACGCGGTAATCATGGCTGGAATCCCAAACAGCTGACGTGGCGCAACCGAGTGTCTGGTGGACATCGGAGGTGATATGTGGAAACTATCATGCGCTTAATGAACATGGATGTTTATTCAGTTAAAAATGTTAACTAGGAAAAAACATAACTCACCTCCCAATCATAGAGCAGCAAATAGAGCGGCTGCTCCGCCATCTTTTATCAAACATCTTTTCTTTTTGTTTCGTCTTTTATCGCTTAAAATGAGCCACAAACTATCACTGCTGCTTCTACATCGTCATCCTGCTTGATTATTCTAAATTCATGTTTGGTCTGTTGGGGTTTTACTGGATTTTCTTCTGGAATCGGTTCTGTGGTGTGTTGCTGCTAGGACTCACGAACCGACCGAACCTGTTGGACTTTTATCGGCTCTGTGGTCACAGAGGTTTGGAAAATCGGCCCACAATCCTTAAATCATGTGAACCAGACCTAAAACTCACAAGCTCCTCTCCTCTCATCTCGTCTCTCCACTGCCCTAATCACTGGTGTAGAAGACGACCAGCAGTGGAAGGTTTTTCTTCTCCAGCTGGAGCAGGAAGTCCAGTTTCTGCTGGACCTTCATCTGAACAGCATCAGAGTATCAGGACCAGCTCAGGTCCAGAGAAAGGCTGGTTCTGAGGATCTGGAAGTGATTACAACAGGTTGTTGAGGATGATGAGGAGAGACAGTGGGTTTAGCTCTGGGTGGTTCTGGCTGCCCAGAGAACCAGACCATCTAACTGCTGTCACTTCACAGATGGGTCCCTGACAGGCAGAGAGGAGGAGAGGGGAGACACATCCTGGGGGAGGAGGGGCACCTGCTGCTGATGGTTGTTATGAACTACCTGCAGATATCATTATTTGATCATAGTTACGTCCATAAGCAATAAAGGGGAAACAATCATGTCTAGATCTTCCTGATGATCTTTTATGTAAACAGACAGTAACTTTAGACTTTGTGTTCTGTTGGATTATTGAAGTCAGAAGCTGAACTCTGGATGATTGTGTTTTGTTGTTGTTTGTTTTTGCAGATCCTGTAAACATCACAGCAAAACCTGGACAACAGAACGTCGATCTGCCATGTAGAGCTGACAGGAACAGCAAAGTCTCAGCTGTAAGCCTGACCAGAGGCAACCTGGAGCCACGATATGTGCTTCTCTACAGGGATGACCGGATTGATGAAGCTCTCCAGAATCAACAGTACTTGGGCCGAACAAAACTCCAAAGCCTTAACACCACTGATGGACAAATCCATCTGACTATAAAGAATGTGACAGAGAAGGACAGTGGAGTGTATGAGTGCCATGTCAAGACTGAAGTAAAAAGCAACACACGCAGGAAGAGAGCCGTCTTAGAAAGCAGCACCATCATCCAGCTGCGTGTAGCTGCTGCACAGTCTAATCCTCCTCAAGGTGAGTGATTATTTCTGGATCAGAACCAGCAGCTTCCTGGTTCTGGATCTCAGATCAGATGATGATGATCTTCAGTGGGATCAGACTAATTCCTGGTTCTGTTCTGCAGGGAACATGGATGGAAACAGAGGAGAAGGAGGGAAAGAGGATGGAGGGAATAAAGACGGGTTAGGGGTCAGTCGAAGTCATGTTGTCCTGATGGCGCCTGTAGCTTCTGTCATTGTTTCCATGGTGATAGTAGCAGTTATTAGGAGGAAGAAGATCAAGACTCCTTCTTCTTTTCTCCCTGAAGATGCAGAGAATCCTCAGTTGATCTGACTGAAAGTTGTTGATGTTTCTGGATCATCAGCCAAAGCAGAAACAACGTCGTCTTTAGTCAATAAGAACAAGCTAATGTCAGCAACTGGGACATTTTTTATTTTGTTCTCATATTTAAATGTAAATGTGACAAAAACCAGGAAGATCAATAATTTAATTATCTGTTACTTTGCTTATTGCAATACTAACCTGGTCAACCTGTGGATGATTCCTGCACTAACATGTGTCCCCTCCGTGGATTGCTACCTTGTCGTGGTGGAGGGGCTTTAATGATTCTCATCTCCTGGGGGGTTAATTATAATTATTAAAAATAATAATAATATTAGACCTGTCCTCGAGAGGAATCAGACCAAGAGCAATTCAAACACATCAACACATGTCTTAGTGCAGCGTTGGCACCACAGATAATAAAATTATGTGAAATTATAATTGGAAAAATGAATAATGTATTTTCTCTGAGTTCTTATTGACACTAAAGATGATGTTTAATCTGCTCTAATCCATGTTCAGAAATCTGCTCTTACTTTACATCAACAATATAAATGCATAACTTTACCATCAATTCAAGAATGGGATGTAGATATTCATATTAAAGAAACAGAAATATGTGAATAATTGCAAAACATTAACAGAAAACTTAAATCATTGATGGAACTGATGTGTAATTTACAGAATAAGCTTTAGTTTTTATTTCTAGTGTAATTTTACTCAGTTTTGCTCTCTTTGAGGAAACGGAGCAGGAAGTTTATTATCTTCACTTCAAGTTCTGTAAAGGACTTAAATAATGCTATAAATCAGCCTGTTAGTTATATTCCAGCTTTGATCAGTTTTTATTGATATGTTATCTCTTTATATCTAAACTCTGTTAATCTAAAGTCTCACTGCATGATGTGACCTTTACTGTCTGACCTTTAATCTGAATGATAAAGATTTTTCTGGGAAGGAAAAAGTGTCAAATATAAAAGATTCACTTTTTATTGTATAAAAAGATGTCTGAATTAAAAGTTTATATTTTTATACAGATCATGTTTCTGGTTTTATGTTTGTCTTGTTTTTTTCATGCTGAGTCACATTTAAACTCCCTGAGTCAGCAGCTTCACTGTAATAAAACCTTAGATTCATGAACAGTTATCAGTTAACATTTTGACCAAAATTATTAATGAACTTTAAAACCAAAATGTCTGGAAGTTAATCTGGTCTGTCAAAGAAAAATAATTCAGTTTATCAGAAGAGAAGAAGATATTCAAAATAATTTATCTCAGTGTGATCCCAACCATGAAACTATAGAACAGATGAAAACAGATTCATGTGACGTTCAAAGTTTAAATATGAATTTTCAGATATTTTAGTGAGGATCCAAACATGTTTAAAGGCCAGAGGATCTTCAACCAGCAGCAGGTTTTATGGAAATCATCTCCATAACCTGACAGTCTGGGTCAGTTCAGTGTTCTGGAGTGGATCATCTGATCAGTGAATTATGAATATTATTAGTTTTGATTCTATATTTCTCCACAGCATGTGAGTTTGTTTCTGCAGAGTATCAATATTTGATATTTAAACATTATAAAATGAATTTTTTACCTGTAGACGATTTATTTTCAGGATCCAGGAGGATTTGGCTCATATGTACCTCATGCAGTTTGAACATCAGAGTTTTGGTTTTATGGTAATTAATTCATTCAGACTGAACTCCTGGTGTAAACATGATCAGGAAGAGAAACTGCAGAAACTGGGCAGTGAGCATGAAAACTGCTAAAAGAGTGGAAGATAATAATACTCGATATTTTCTTTGTGGGCTGCACAGTGGTGCAGTTGGTAGAGCTGTTGCCTGGCAGCAAGAAGGTTCTGGGTTCGATTCCCGGCCCGGGGTCTTTCTGCATGTTCTCCCTGTGCATGCTGGGTTCTCTCTGAGTTCTCCGGCTTCCTCCCAAAAGGTTAATTTAGGTAAATTGGCTTCTCTAAATCCTCCCTAGGTGTGAGTGTGTGTGCATGGTGTCCTGTCTGTCTCTGTGTTGCCCTGCGACAGACTGGTGACCTGTCCAGGTGAGCCCACCTCTCACCTGAAATATTCACTACAGAGGCAGCAGCTCCTCCTGACCCCACTAAAGGTCAAGGTGTTAGAAAATGGATGGATTTTCATCTAGTTTTCTTTTTCGGCATCATAGATATTTGGATTGCTGATGTTATTTCAGCAGGGATAGGTTTCATTTCTTCATAACCAGTCCTTTACTGCTGAGGCGTTGTCTTGTGTTTCTGTTGTCAGTAAATAATGAAACCTCCTACAGTGCAAACAGAACCGGTTTTAGTGCCAACACTCCCTCAGGACTTTGTTCCAGGATGTGTTTTAGTGCATTATTTAAAAGAGGCCATCTGTCTCTGAATGAAATATGAAACCAGAAACTGATTTCATCAGGCTTTTACAGTTCAAACAACTTCTTTATGTATGAAGTTTAAGTCATTTGTTAAATGAGACCAAGCATTAATATCTATTTTTTATTAAAAGAGAGAACAGAGGCCTGCCTGTGTGGAGGGAATGAGGAACTCTAAATAGAGAAGTCTGCTGTGGTTTTCCCCATCATGAGCTGCTTTCAACACAAACAAACATCGACTTCCTTCCTGTAAACTCAGCGTCTCTATCAATGGTTAGACTGAAGGGGAAATATCAGTTAAAAAAAACAGACAGTGCTGCTAAACACAGAACTGCTGATGGTATTTCTTTCTGAATATTTAATGAATCCCTCCATAATTCCTGAATCTGTCCTGGTTTTCCTCTGGGTCTCCTCCTGGTGGGATGAGACCAGATCAGGGAGGCGTCCATCATAACCAGATGCTGATCCACATCTGGATCCTCTCTACATGGAGAAGCAGCAGCTCTATTCTGAGTCCCTCCTAGGATGAACAAGCTTCTGTGTCCAAGAAAAAACCCAGACAGAGGAAACTCATTTCAGCTGCTTGTATCAGTGATCTCATTCTTTCAGTCTCTACCCAAAGCTCATGACCAGAGATGAGGACAGGAATGTAGATCGACCGGTAAATTGTTTTAGCTCAACTCACTCATGAACAATATACCAAAACTAGAACATTTCTCAAGAAATGTAAACGGGGCCTGCCAAAGTGTGCCCGTCGGTTTGGACCCAGCGTTCTGATGCTTAAAATTAGCATCAATGCTAAGCTTAGCAAAAAGGTATTCAAGTAGCATGTGGAGAATCACAAGCATGTTGACTAACATGGACTTATGTCATTCAATATGTTGAAGTTAGTGTGTAAGTGTCAGGAAGTGGTGGTGAATGGTGGTGAGGTAAACACAGCAGACCCAGGTTGAACGGAGAAAATGATTTTAATGGTGAAAAAAGGTACAAATAATTCAAGAAGTCCAGAAACCCGGCAGCACAGCAGAGTGGAAGGCACTGGTAGCAACAGGTCGCACGACTAGGCAAACATTCAACAGAAAGACAGGATGAGGACCCGGCAGAAACGCAGAGACACAGGTGACATTAAATACACGGAGGGTGATCAGGGAACGAGACACAGCTGGGAACAATCAGGGGGAAGATGGAACAACACGGAGACTCAGGAAACACAGAAACTCAAAATAAACACAGAAATACACAGATTATGACAATAAGCTAAAATTGGCCAAAATGCTAATGTTAGCATAAATGCTGTCACTAGCATTCCTGATCGTTCCTGGAGCTTCTTCAGAAATGTGTACTGTGGACGCTAACATTAGTGTTAGCTGCTACATGTTTAGCATTGAGATGCTATTTTAGGCTAGCATAGATTCTCTGATAGGCTAACTCCTTTTAGCAAAACCTGAACATAACAACAGTCTTTCCCAGCATCCATTAGAAGTAGAAATGAACCTGCAGTGGGACTAGTGGAGTGGCTTCGCCATCCATTGCTGTTGTTAGTGGATGCATCAGACTTACAGGCATAGCAGAAACATGGCAGCATGCTAACTGTTAATAAAACAGAGGCCTGTTTGGTTTTACCCTCTGCAGGGAACTGTTGACCAAACAGTGTTTACTGTTTAAACATGTCTACAGCTACAGACTCAGAGTCCAGGCTGGTTGTGTCTGCAGATCATATTTATGTTCTTGTTCACATTCATCTGTTTCCTCCAGACATTTCAGGATGAAACTAAGAAGAGCTGAGAGATCTGCAGTTCCTCTGAGTCTCTCCTTCAAACCAAGGATTCAGTGAAAAGTTCAGGTTCAGGCAGGTAGAAAACAGGAATGTCCTTAAAGACAGATTCCTTCACGTTCAACTTGGATCATATCAAAGCTGATAACAGACAAGTTTCATCTCGTTGGTATGAAAGGTATTTTATTGTTGGTAGATCTCTCCCTTTCCCAGTACTCAGATTATCATTATAACTGAAAGTTCAGGTTCACTGTGTTTAAACTTCCTGCTGATAAACGAAGTTTCTTTACGGTCAGAGAGCTGAAGTCAGCAGACATAATAAAAGGTTTGAAGGACAAAGTCTGAGGGTTTTCATCATTTACAGCTTCATGTTTCTCTGTTATCTGAACTACAGAGGAGCCATTTTGAATGTCGGCTGTAAAGACTGAAGATTCACATGAACAAGTTGTGTAGAAAGAGCGATTCTTTAATATTCCTCTATGATGAATTGCTGTGATGTTTTTACCCAGAGTTTTGGCTTGTAAGAATCAGAGGCATATTTTTCTTTAGCTTTAGGGATTTACAATATGAGCTAGAGGGTTTTGTGAAGATTATTTTCGGTTTTCGTTTCCCATAAAGGCTCTTCGTGCGAGTCAAACATCAGAGTTAATGACCCATGTTGACTCATGGGCGGTGCTGCTGGAAAATCCCAGATAAGCCAAATGCTTTAAGCCTTTATTTACTGGCCTCTCTTCTCTTTATAGTAGAAGGTTACATTGATCTCACCTTAACTGACTAAAAATAAAACTTGTTCCTCTAATGCAGCGGAGCTGAGAGATCAGAACTGGAAACTTTATACTGAACTTGTTTCTTTTCCTCTTGTGAATCTTTAGTAAGTTTTTTATGTTTTACTCAGACTGCAGCTCTTCCTGTTTATCACTTCTGTTCCTCTAACATGAATCTGTCGGAAACCAGAACTCAGTAAACTCTTGTTCCTCCACTGTCCTGCAGCAAACTTTGTTTTTCTGGATCAGATCTTTTTATGTCTAAATGTAAAGACCAAAGTCAGAACCAAGGAGTTCCTGTTTGTTCTTTATCCTCCCTCAGTGGAATCAAGTCACCTTTCAAACAAAAACAAAACCTGATCCTCTTTAACCAAGAATTATTGTCATCACATTATGAAGAAATACCCAGATGCATGCTGGGAAAAACCATGGTTCAGAATAATGTGGGACTTTTATTTTCTTATAATTTAACTGCTGATTGGTTATTACTCTGACTCAAACTTATATGTAACTTTAATATCTCACAGGCCGTTGCTGATCTGAGCTGCCAGGTGCAGACCTCACTGATCTCTGACCTTAATCTTTATGCTTTGAATTTCAAATGATGACGAAAACTGGGCAGGGCGTTACCGTGGCAACTCACCTGCTGCTGTCTGTGGTAACAAAGAACCAGTCAGACGTGTTCAGCAGGTTTTATGTGTTTTTCTCAGGTAGAAGTCATTTCAGGTTGAATGCAGAATAAACTGTTTTCTGTTGATTCTGATCTGAGCTGAAGGAAAAGAGAAACTGTTCAGTTTAAAATGTTCAGAGAAACAGAACTGAACACAAACTGTTTTTAATTCTAGAAAACAAAGAAATATTCTAGTAGATAGTCATCAGTCATCAGTTTCTGTTCGCAGATTAAACCTACCACACCTGGTTATGTCAGCATCCATCATTGTTTACCTGCTGGCAAACAATAAAGGCTGACAGCTTCTGGGCTGATTGCCAGAATCAGACAAACATCCAGAAACCAGTATGAACCCAGTTAGAGGAGAGCAGCAATGATCAGAACCTTTTCTGCTTCAGAACCAGAACTTAGAACATGTTAGAGGCTCAGACTTTATAAAGCACAGCAGCATGGTTTCACTATATTCTTATAGTGACATAAAACTTTTTATGTCACTATAAGAATATTAGTAACATTCTGTCTGTTATAACCTGCAGAAGCTGGTAACATGAACAGCCTTACTGACTGATTACAACAACAACAGAGTCTGAGAGAGTTTGCATGAATTTACATGTTGATTTGGATCTCTGAGCAGATCATGTTCTATAGAACATGACAAACGTGATGACATGTAAAACATTGTTTTGCATGTTTGGTTCTTTGGTGGCTGTAGCGGCTAAAATCCTATATTTTAGGCTACTGGTTGTTGTGCTTGAAGGTGTTGGTCTTACGTGCGTTCAGTAGAGATTCATCATGCCTATCTTTAGTTTGACTTATAAAAAGGTCATTTATTGAATAGAACAATGTCCATTGTTTGCTACTTCAATGTAGCTACACGTAAATTCGAACCTCAAAACCTAAACCAAACACAGTGGAAAACTGTTGCCTCTTCCCACTAACAACACCTGAACAGAATCACCATTGACCTTAAATACCCATCCCCCATCAGACACACAGAACTCAAAATGAAATTCGCCCCCTGGTGGCGATAAACACAGAAAAGGATAAATGGCTCCTACAGTGGCTGTAAACAGAATCAGGCCGGATCAGAATTTACATATTAAAATATAGCATGGAAAAGCATTCATACACTGTAATCATACAGAGTTATTAGAATAATTAAGAGTGAAACTGCTGAAGATGAAACCTCTGTGATCATCTGATCTAGGATGTTGAATCTGTCTCCAGACAGGAAGTGGATCAGATGATCCAGTGGATCAAACACAACAGTCTGGAGCTAAAATCACTAAAAACTGTAGAGATTAAAGAGAAAAGTACCATCACTTCCTCACCAACCCATGAAAACTGAAACACCAACAGTTTCTGGATTCTCCAGACCTTCCATCCATCCATCCATCTTCTTCCGCTTATCCGAGGTCGGGTCGCGGGGGTAGCAGCTTCAGAAGGGAGGCCCAGACTTCCCTCTCCCCGGCCACTTCTTCTTGCTCTTCCGGGGGAATCCCGAGGCGTTCCCAGGCCAGCCGAGAGACATAGTCCCTCCAGCGTGTCCTGGGTCTTCCCCAGGGGCCTCCTCCCGGTGGGACGTGCCCGGAACACCTCACCAGGGAGGCGTCCAGGAGGCATCCTGACCAGATGCACCTGAACTGGCTCCTCTCGATGTGAAGGAGCAGCGGCTCTACTCTGAGTCCCTCCTGGATGACTGAGCTGGAGAATCTCACCCCTTAGAGAGATAGGGTGAGATTCTCCAGACCTGAACAGAGAAAATGTTCAGAAGGTCCAGAAACTGACTGACTGGTTTTCAGTTTGTTCTGTTCTGGTTTCCTGAAGGCTGCACTGAAAATAAAACCTTTGGTTCTGTAAATATAACCCTGAGTTATTATTTAAATTCTACAACAAATGATCATGTCAGCAACTTTACAATACCATGATATATTTATTGTGTTACTTTGAATTAATAAATCTGTGTCAAATAGATTCCATCTAACATGTAAAGTAGAAATAATAAACTATTTTAATAATTGTCCTAATTATCAAAAGCATAAA